>NW_018480024.1:256858-408551 GCF_002113885.1 Mizuhopecten yessoensis | reverse complement strand
GCAGTTATTTTCTCCTTTGAATACTGCCCACCTGCAATAATGATTCCGTAACGTACTCCTTGCGCTATCTTTTGACCATTTGGCAACTTTTCGTTTCGTAGCTGACACGGTACAACACTTTTCTTTGGCTTACTTCACACGACGAGTCATTTTGTTTACAAAGAAATGGAGTGCTATGCGCATGCGCTAGTAGAGGGAAATCCCTGAACAAAATGTTGGTCAGACAGGTAGAAATACCGATGATTTTCTTAGATTTAATCATTTTTATGAATCTATTTCAGCCGATCGTTATTTTCCATAAGGAGTCTCACTTGATATGTTTATGTAGTATTTGAAAAAAAGCCAAAAAATAAAGTTACTTCACCGTTATGCCCCTTTAATGACATGTACTTGTGATTTTAGAAGACGGGAGTGAAGAAGGGGATCAGAGGAATGAGGAGGAGGAAGAAGAAGAAGAGGAATACTATGATGACTTCTTCTGTGTAGCCTGTAACAAGGCGTTCAAGAGTGATAAAGCGTGAGTTAACTTTATAACAGAATTGCCTGTAGAAAATATGTTAATAATCTAATTACAATATCTTAACTTTTTTCTCTTTGATTAGCCTATTCAGTGGTCCATAACAATTTCTTCATTTCATTTTCAGATTTTCAAATCATGAGCGGTCCAAGAAACACAAAGAAAATGTAGCATTTTTACGACAACAGATGCAAGAAGAGGATAGCGAGCTGGCAGAGGTTTTGGAGGGGCTTGACCTCGGAGATGACCTGGGTACAGAGCCTCGGGAAGAGGAGGAGGAAACCAAACAAAAGTGAGTACCAAAGTATTGATATAAGGCCTGTGGCTTGTTGATATTTTTCCTGTAGCTTATTGATGTGAAGGTCTTCTAAGTTTTTATGAATAAATAACCTTGTTCTTCTTTGATGGAAAAGGGTATGTCTGATCAAACTTCAACAAATTAAATACAAAATGACTTTCATTGAGGCCCAGAGTGGCTGCATCAATTAAACCTGTGTCCTGATGGGATAACAGATTTGTTTTTTTCAAATAATGACCTTGACCAACTTCGAAAGTCCCATGAGTGAAATAAGTTAAAATCTTCCAATAAAGGTCTTATTGCTATATTAGCAGGATTAAAGTGTGTGTAGATAGATTTGGACCCACTTTGAAGGATTAAAGTGTGTGTAGATAGATATGGACCCACTTTAAAGGATTAAAGTGTGTATAGATAGATTTGGACCCACTTTGAAGGATCAAAGTGTGTGTAGATAGATTTGGACCCATTTTGAAGGTTCCATCCTCATATGACCCTGGCTGTTGTGAGGATGTTAAATCACAAAAGAAAAACATGAAGGTCATGCACAGAAGGAAGATATGTTAACAGTATTGAATAATAGATGAGAATTACAGGTCCATTGTTCCTCTTGCAAAGCTTATGCATTATTATGCATGCTGGTATCAAAATATGTATCGAAGTGTGTTTCAAAATTGGAAGATCATATAAATGAAATATTTCCAAAAATTTGTAGACAGAATTATCCAGACATTTTCAGTAGCAGAGCTGCTGTTGAGTTAACATCACACTTCACTAACTTACAGTTTCACCTATACTTGGATAGTCATTAACATGGTTTAGGTATCAAATATGTTTACCACCAATACTACGTGAAGTAGTCAAACTTCCATAAATCAAACTTCAAAAACTTGATTTCTCGATACATCTTATTGCAAAGTGCCCAATTTTAGCCCACCATCATCTGATGGTGGGCTATTCAAATCACCCTTCGTCCGTGGCCCATCTGTGATCCGTCCTTAAACAATACTTGTTATCGCTATTTCTCAGGAAGTGCTTGAGGGATACGTTGATTGGAAGGTTTTCCTTGGTCCCTAGTTATGGATATTTACTTTTCAGACTGATCGGATAAACAAAATGGCCAACAGGCAGCCATCTTGGATTTTGATAGTGAAGGTTTGTTATCACTATTTCTTAAGAAGTACTTGAAGAATGCTTCTCAAATTTGATATGAAGGTTTCCCTTGGTCTGTAGTTGTAGATGTTTTCTTTTGAGACTGATCAGATAAACACAATGGCCGACAGGTGACCATCTTGGATTTTGACAGTTAAGGTTTGTTACTGCTGTTTTTCAGGAAGTACTAAAAGGATTTTTCTCAGATTGGTTAATTATGTAGGTTCCCCATGGTTCTTTATTGTGCATGTTTACTTTTGAGACTGATTGGATAAACATTATGGCCGACAGGTGACTTTGAAGGTTTGTTTGTGCTATTTCTCAGGAAAAACTTGAGGGATCTTGATAAATTTGATAGGTAGGTTCCCTTTGATCCTCAGTTTTACAGGTTTTATTAGGTCACCTGAGCTTTAGCTCAAGTGACCTATTGCTATATGGCCACCACGGCCGCCATTTTGAAAACCTATTTCAAACTTAAAGTCTAGTTCTGCTGGTCCGATTGAACTGAAAGTTTGTAGGAATAATCAACTCATGGTCCTGACAAAGTATTGTTAATTTTTCGTGTCGTTCAGAAATCCAATATGGCCGCCCCGGCCGCCATTTTGAAAACCTATTTCAAACTTAAAGTCTAGTTCTGCTGGTCCGATTGAACTGAAAGTTTGTAGGAATAATCAACTCATGGTCCTGACAAAGTATTGTTAATTTTTCGTGTCGTTCAGAAATCCAATATGGCCGCCCCGGCCGCCATTTTGAAAACCTATTTCAAACTTAAAGTCAAGTTCTGCTAGGCCGATTGAACTGAAACTTTGCAGGAATGATTGACTGATGGTCCTGACAAAGTGTTGTTATTTTTCAGGTCGATCAGAAATCCAATATGGCCGCCACGGCCGCCATTTTGAAAACCAATTTCAAACTTAAAGTCAAAATCTGCTGGACAGATTGAACTGAAAGTTGGTAGTAATGATCGCCTCATGGTCCTGACAAAGTGTTGTTATTTTTCAGGTCAATCAGAAATCCAATATGGCCACCACGGCCGCCATTTTGAAAACCTATTTCAAAATTAAAGTCAAGTTCTGCTGGACAGATTGAACTGAAAGTTGGTAGTAATGATCGCCTCATGGTCCTGACAAAGTGTTGTTATTTTCCGGGTCGATCAGAAATCCAATATGGCCACCACGGCCGCCATTTTGAAAACCTATTTCAAACTTAAAGTCTAGTTCTGCTGGTCCGATTGAACTGAAAGTTTGTAGGAATAATCAACTCATGGTCCTGACAAACTATTGTTATTTTTCGTGTCGTTCAGAAATCCAATATGGCCGCCACGGCCGCCATTTTGAAAACCTATTTCAAACTTAAAGTCAAGTTCTGCTAGGCCGATTGAACTGAAACTTTGCAGGAATGATTGACTGATGGTCCTGACAAAGTGTTGTTATTTTTCGGGTCAATCAGAAATACAATTTGGCTGCCATGGCCGCTATTTTGCAACTAAGTTCTAATAGGCCGATCTCACTTAAAATTGGTCTAGGAATGATCAGCTCATGGTCCTGACAAAGTTAAGTTAACATTATATTATTTTTTACTCAAATTGGTACATATTTCAACAACAAAAATAAATATTGTAGGACTCAGGTGACCGTTAAGGCCCATGGGCCTCTTGTTTTGAGAGTGATCATAAAAATCAAGATTGCTGAAGGAACAACTTAATTCATCTTTCTCATATTGCAATGATCGGTTCAATTTCCAGTAAATATGTGAAACGACAAACTCTCTTTGAAGGTTGTCTTGTATACACAGCGGTATTAAGTTAGATCAAAAGTTACCTTAAGGTGCATTTACTGTATACATGACTCGATGAAACAGACCAGAAAATTGCAACTAATAAATTGAAGTAAAACAGTTACCTGTACAAGAACATTGAAATGTCACAGGGCCATTTTAACACCTAAACAAGCAAACTGCAAGTGCAATGTATAAATCCATGAAATATATTTTTCTTGTTGCATTAAATTATCAAATATTTATAGTTTTCAAATTAAATTTCTTACCTTGTGTTACATCACTTAGGAATCACAGTATCTACAGGATTACAAAGGCGTTACAGCTAATATTCGTGAGTCAAAGTCTAATTGTTTTGAATTTTTCCCAGTGGTCCCCTAAACTTTGAAACATTAGACATTGACTGAAGTACAGAATTTTTTGTCCACAGAAAACAATCTTTTTCAACTTTAACCGCACACAATTAAGTGTATTTCTGTTGACAAAATGATTTGTTTTAGTTGCAAGTTAATACAACAAAACTTTGACTGGTTAAAGAAATGATGTCCTTCACATTCGTGTCCAGAAACACAGGTTTTCTCATTGTGTCAGGATTAAGGTCCTCCTCCTATTGTTATAGATTAAACATTTTGGTGTTTAAATACATTTATTTTGTTTGGTACATGTATAAAATTGTATGTACATCTGTATCACTTATTTGTCTGTGTAGAGAGTGAAGTGACATTTTGTTTAGAAAATGGAAGATATACATTGCTGGATATATATATGGATGTTTATAAACGGTGTTCTCTATCGAAATCATTTTGTGTAACAATTAAAAAATTATCATTTGTTCTTGCTTGACTAACCTTGTTAGACCTCTCATTTTACTCGGATTCAAAGCAACTCATTTTCACATTTACCACTAACATGCTAAGATATGGACTGTGAGGCAGTGATAGGTAAAAATGGGTTGTAACTATGACGCAGTGGAATGTAAGTCTGATCAAGGTTTATAAGATTAATATCAATAATATTTCCAATGAAAGAGAAAACTTTTGCTCTCTTCAACAAACAACGTCAGCTTATTAAATGTGAGCAGACACCAGTTTTAGGGACTGAAATTCATTGCGTAAAAGGTTAGTTCTCCCAATAGAGCAGTTTCAAGGATGTCTATATTTTATCGGGGAAGCAAAATATATCACAGTGAAATTGTGTGATGGTGATTTATGATAGCCATGATTAGTATACATGATTAAAATTGGGAAAACTCAAAAACAAATCGAGTCCGATTGTCTGCCTACAGCGTAATTGTTTCTATCAAATGCTGTTTGCCCCCTTACACAATTTGTGTTCTAAAGATCTCTCACTGCAACAGATTCTAATGTAATACATGTACTACAGATCAGTCCTTGTAAAGCAGTACTACAGATCAGTCCTTGTAAAGCAGTTCATGTGCTACAGTTCTCCACAATCTAATTAATTGTAATGCAATTCATGTTAACATTATTTCAGTGCAATCAAATTGAAATGTAGTTCATGTTCTACAATATCTTAGTGCAAACTAGTTCTAATGCATTTCATGTTCTTCAAATATCCTTAAGTGTAAAATGATTTTAGTTCTGTCAAGAAACAACAACAATTAAAAGACTTATCCACAGATGGGAATTTTTAATTTTTGAAAATTGGAAGAATTGCATTTCAATCATTATCTTGAACATTTATAATTTACTTTTTTTCAATAATTCAAACAGAAAAAGACACATTTATAAAGAAATAGTTGTTAACAGTTTAACACTCACCATTATAATCAGATGTTATTTCTGATAAAGGAAGATGTATGTTCTCCTCAGCAATTTAAATACTGTCATAATTTAAGTATAGATTATAAACTGAAATATATTATGCTGGTACATGTACGTACACAAGATATAAAACGTTAATTTGCATTGTCTTTTTCACCGTTTACATCGGTGTTGTCATGAATTTCCTCAGGGTTACCTTCACCAGTTTCATGACCTGCGTCTTTTTCATCAATATTTTCATGACCTTCATTAGGATCTTCTTGACCTTCATTGCTTCCGACTCCATCAGGACCTTGGTTAGCTTCCTCTTCCTTACTACCAGGCACTGTGTTGTTAACATTTGTATCTCTTTTCCTGCGATTGCGAACAGTCCTGTCTGTATAACCTCCCCTCCTCGCATTCCTGCCTCGGTTGTTGCCATTTGTATGGTATTTCTCTACAAACTCCTTCTCCTTGTTCATGAAAAGTTCTAAATCCTCGTTGTCGTACATTTCATAAGAGGAATCCTCGGACAATTTGCTTCTGTCTTTGTCCCAGGACTTGTCCTGCGATAACGTATCCATCACCGATTCTTCCGAATCAATGCGTTCCTCGTGGTTGTGATTTGGCAATTTGTTGTCTTCCATGTGAATCCTGTGGACTTTCTGCCTAAGCTCCTGTAGGTCAAGTGAGTGCATTTCGACAGAATCACCAAGGCCGTATACATCGCTTTGAAGCGTCTCCAGCCAGGTGTTCTGTCTGTCTACCTGGGTCAGTAGAGTGTCTAGTATTATCTCCAGTTCTCCCGGGGGTAGAGCCACCGTGGGGGCAGTGGGGTGGTTCGCACCTGGGGGGATAG
The DNA here is from genome assembly GCF_002113885.1 of Mizuhopecten yessoensis. Taxonomy (NCBI): domain Eukaryota; kingdom Metazoa; phylum Mollusca; class Bivalvia; order Pectinida; family Pectinidae; genus Mizuhopecten; species Mizuhopecten yessoensis. The sequence goes on along the minus strand of NW_018480024.1, from coordinate 402,189 downwards.
CAGGGTTGTTCGCGGCTGGGGCGCTAGTCGTGTTGTTCGCAGCTTGGGGCTTGGTAGTGTTGTTCGCAGCTGGGGGGCTGGTAGCGGCCGGTATGGTGGTGGGACTGGTCAGTACCGACACTGGCCCAAGGACACACACAAACACCGCTGACCACAGCATTGTCTCCGTACACATTAAGTCCCGGTAGACACTTTAGTGATGTAGTAAAAACACACTCCAATACAAAGTCTAGTGTTAAAGGTTTTTCACACAGATTCAATTTAGCAGGGAGATGATGATAAAATTCCCTGTTACTTTCGTTGCCTGTTTCTGGTGCTGGCTACAAGGTGTGAAGTGTCATGGTCATTGTTAGCCCCTTATATACGCTTCCTGACAAAATCATTGTGTCCTATTGTAGGCATTTAACAACTGATGCTGCAGTGTCTCCCCCAAATTGCATTTACCGTATTTGATGACATAAAAGTGCTGTATGAAAAAATATTGGATGGAGAAGAGAAGCCCTTTAATAATGGGTCTGAAGGTTGTTTCTGTTGCCGTTTATTGCCATACTTAATTTCTGGATAAACAAATACAGACATTTATCTCAAATAACTTTCCAAGTTTATGTCTGGTAACGGTAACATTTCTAACAATGGAGTAGAAAATGTATACTTTATATTGTTAACCATGTCATAGAGTAACCGTATTCTTTTGGAATTTTGAAACACCATCAAACTTCACACAGATATAATTCAATAAATTATGAAAATTTGCAACACTGTACAAAACCAAACATATGTTGTGTATAGATATTCATGTTTGTTTGTGGTTGCTAAAACCACATGTATAAATACAGCAAATTTTGTTTATTTACTTAACTATTTTTTTTATGCTTGATATCCACCAAAGTTTGTGCCTTAACCACCAAAAAACCTTAATAGATTCAAACCACAAGAATAAGTACCCACAAATACTTCATGTTGTTCAGTAAGAGTATGTGTTGCCCATTACACTCAAAGATATTTACAAAGGAGGGGAGAAATACGCTATAACATCATGTATTAGATGAAGTTCTATAGACACCTTGTAGTAGCTGTATACTTGCCAGTGAGGGGTATACATTGACCTGATGGTTTGTGGATATTTACGGTAGCCATGGAGAGGTACTTGTAGCCTGTCACTCTGGCTAGACACTGAGACATGTGATGGTGTAACGTGACCTCTCCTAAACAGGGGTCAGAGGTCAAACATTTTCAGTCTCCTTCAAACTTCATATACAGTTACAAGTAACATGGACAAAACGACGAAATTACATGTACACACGTCATTGTAAAGAGACGAGAAAAATTGGCCATTGATTCCAGCTTGATTTAAGTTTAAGAATCAGGCAGATAGTTACTTAATATTGGTAGATTTTAAACTTAAATATGTTTATAACGCTAGAGGACTTAAGACATTTGTTTGTTACATAGCTTCATGTTAATTATAAAACAATTTCTTTTGAAGGATTTAAACCACACAAACTGCTTTTAAACAATCAGATTTAAGCTTATTCAAATATGATTGTAAGTCCCCTATCAGTACTACAGAAGGGAACAATAAGTTTGAAGTTTGTCTCTTTGTGCTATTATTGTATCTTTGTAATTGTTTTGTCCCTGTGTAGTTTGTTAAACATCCGTTTGTCCACGATTTGGTTTCATCAAGATATAACTTGCTTAAATATCATTGGAATTTGATAAAAATTGGTATACATGTACGTTATATGAATATTGAGGCTAAGTTCCAACTTCAGCAAAAACAATTGATAATAATTAATAAACATACTGTGCTCTGATTGGTCAATTTCCAAAACTTAAGTTTCCTAAAATAATTTGCTTAAATGTGGTTTGATTTTGATGAAACTTGCTTTTGGTATTCAGGTAATTTATACGAAGACTGACGCCGAGTTTCAAAATTAGCTAAATCTGCACCAAATTAATTAGCATACTGTGCTTTCATTTGTTGACAGTTTCTGCACAATAACTTGGTCAAATATGACCGGGTTCTGATGAATCTTGGTTGATATTTACACTTTGTTTAATGGTAAAATCTACCAGTAATCAATAAAAAAAAAAAATTGATAATATCTTTGGTTTTAATGGTGTAAGAAGAATAGATGGTTTGAAATATATATAAAGGGGGGCAATTACAAATCAATTTTATAAAGATCATGAAGGCTACATGAAATATATGTATTTCTTTAGCTGAAGTTGGTCAGTATGTCAATACAGTATGTTTTCTCCATTCACAGCATTTCAGGAATAGTTTACAACTTTATGAGTAATACAGTACAAATGTTGTTTTTTCTCCTTGCATTTCCATGTTTTCATACCTTTAGATACAATATTGCATCAGAAATATTTAAAGTATGTCAGATTGGCATGGGACAGGCCCATATTGTTGTGCCCTGCGGTACCCTTGTTATTTTTTCCTGTTCCTGTGTATTGCTGGTGTTTTCCTGGCCCTTTGGTGATAGAAAAAGTTCCCATCCTTCTCTTAGGTCATGTGCTGTGTTAGCTGTCAGACAGAAACTTCCTCATGTGAGACGGCTTCAGCTGTGTGCTGTATCTAACCCTTGTCCAAGTCAGATATTAAATGTCATTTACTCTGCCTGTAAATCTACCAAGAAGGTTTCTACGACAAATAAAAATGCACAGTAATTTGAAAAAAAGGTTAAAGCCCTTTATAAGAGACTATTTAGATGTCTTTGGGATTACTATTTACCTGTCCTTAGAGTTTTTGTATACTGACATTTCATTAGGGGCACAGCATTCATATGAGATCAGGTCTAGAAATTAATTTTGAATACCACTGTTCAATCAGGGTAGTAGTTTCCAATAATATAAGTTGTAACAATCAATGGAAGGCTTATGGTATTTAATTACTTTTAAGCTATACTTGGGTTTTTTATCAGATTGTCAAAAAAACAGAAGAAGAAGAGGAAACAACAGAAGCGTGCCACATTTGAGGAAGAGGAGGAGGAGGATGACGAGGATGACGAACTCTCCAAGGCAGTCAATGGATTAGTGTGTGAGGAGGCTGAGGCCGATACACAGGACACAAGGTCTGCAAACTTAAATTGTTACACATTTACATTGATAATTCAGTCACTCATTCTATAATACTACTGGACGATTTTCTGATGGTAAAGTACTTTATTTCTTTGTAACAGAAAAGAAAAAACAAAGAAAAAATGGAAAAAGAAAGGCAATGAACAAGAAGATGATGAAAGTGTAAAGACAGAAGAAACTCAGGTAAGACAACAACCTGGTGGTGTCTATTGCTGGATCCACTTCGGTTTCTGTAGAAAAAACGAAAATGTGCTAAGCCACATTATTTCAATTTGGCTACGAAGAAAAGGTGAACTATAGAAATCACTTTATCTGCAATAGTGGTGTCAACACAAAAGGTTTATAAACAAGAATTTTGCAGGAATTTTCGTGAAACTTTCTACACATACTTATCATATTGATTACCTGTTGATGTGAGATTTTGAATCAAATTTGAAAATCAACATGGCCACCAGTGGACTTGGACCTTGTAAAAAAAATTCTTATAATTTCTTTGCGGTAAACCTTTAAGAAATACTTAGATTTTCATAAAATGTTCTGCACATGCCTATTATTTTAATGACCTGCTTAATTATTCTGCCAGCAGGAGTAGGGACACATCAATTTACATTTTATTTTTGTTTTAAAATGATCAATAACTAGCCTTGAAGTTAAACATTCAGTCAATGAAAATCCATTCCTGTAGAATCTTCAGTGACTTCGTATTTACCTTGTCTTCTTTGGTGAACTGGGAAAAAAAATAAAAAATCTTAAGGCTGTGGCAGATGAGACATCTACTGGTTTATTCTTCACTCCTAAACCAGGCTTTGAAATGCTAAGGGACACAACTCTGGGTGACTTTTAACACAAATTTACAAAAACATGTTTTATTGTACTACAGTAAATTTCGTTTTATATCACTATGTTATAATTATGTGATATCAAAGTTTTACTTGATAAATAAAACAATAAACATATCAAAGTGTTGCAATACCTACATTGTTTGTGTATAAAGCAATACTTTGATATATAATATATAGTATATGCTTTATTATAAATTATTATTATGGTTATACCAGGTGTTTTATTAATTTAGTAAGACATAATGTTGTGGTGCTCTGTTACAGACAAACAAGAGTTTACAAGATGGTACCACTGACAAAACTGACCAGGAGGCTGACAAGGCGACTGGCCTTGCTGGGGAGACAAGGTATATATTGGGGTTATAGTTAAGTGGGAGCTACAGGCTCTGGTGGCTACAAAGCTGCAAATCTCATTGTAAAAGGAAATATCTCTCATTTATTTTTTGTCAAAACTTATAGCTACCAAATGATATGTTTGAAGTATCTAGAACTTTTTTCCAGACAAATTCCTGGAATCATGTTGTCGATGTCATGTTTTCTAGTTGTAATGGTGGTGTAGATGGAGAATCAGAACAGCCGTCGGTAGAGAACGATGAAAAGGAATCTGATGACCTTGCTGCCACACACAACTCTCAAAGGTCAGTTTTACCCTAGTTTCCTGTTAGATAGATATATATATAGGGGGTTAGAGGGATGTTTCTAATCATCAAGTCATTTTGAAAATATTTAAGAAGTATTGTTGGTCCCAAGTACGGAATCTTTTATAAGTGACATCTCTTCAGGGAGGACATTTTTATCATTTAGTTAAGATCTGCATTACATAATATGTAATTGTGTAAGGTTGCGGAAGTCAAAGAGATGTATATATATACAAAGGTACTGAAAGTGAATGACTCTTACAGGTTTTCTATTGTAAAGAGAATTGTAGAATATCCCAGTCTTGTCAAAAACATGCAACATTTTACTCATATTCCTTCTGTTTCGCATTGAGCAGATTTATAGATGTTTTAAAGATGATGCAAAATATTAAGAAAAAAAGAAAAGTTAATATTTGATAATTTTCCATTTCTTTCAGTGATAAACATTCTGGAAACACTCGACAAGAAAAACCTACACAGGTGAGTTAATGTTTTAAAAATGTGATTGTCTCCCTTTAATATGTACTGTACCACAAGATAAAAGCTGTCGATTAATTTTGCTACATAACAAGTCTTCTTAATGAAATGAGAAATACTAAGGGAACTGTAGTATGCCAAGTATGCTTCATTGATGCAAATTAAATAATAGTCATATTTCACAATTGATGTATCTCTTACCAGAGATTTGACATCATCTTACATCATCTTAAGGATTTCTGTTGATCAGGAACTAATATGTGTATTTTAGAATTGTTACTTTCCCAATAAATCACAATACACCCGGTGCACTAATTCACCAGTGTTAAACTCTGATTACTGACACTTGCCTTTTTTCAGATTTTCAAGTGCAACATATGTAGCAGTGTCTTTCCTACAAGGAACAAAATGTTTGACCACATCAAGAAAGAGGGCCATGCAATTAAATTGGACGCCCCACCCCAGGAGACCACGACGAGGGACAGGAAAAACAAGCGCAAGGGCAAGAGATGACAGGAGCCGTCCGCCTAATTTATTGTCTTTCACTATTAAATTGATGTACATGTATATATTATTTAGTGACGTTGTCTTTTACTGTTGGTTTTTGAGTTAATATCTCATTAGTATCAGGCTTATTGGTGAAAGCCTGAATGGTGTATGGTTTGTGACAGGGAAACAGACCTAACATGTTCCATAATAACAAATACAGGAAATCAAACTAGGAATCATGAAAGTGAATTAAAAAAAAAAATGTACAAATTACAATGAAAATCATAGTAACCAAGATCAGATAACTCCTCTAAATTAAGGATTATGTTTTTTCAGAGGACTGGTCCCACCTGTGTCCTTCTCTACAAAATTTGCTGTGAAAACTTGACCTTGTGACCTTAAGATCAGTTGTTGTATAAAGAAAAAGTGGGCTTAGGAGCTATGCTCAAAAATACGGAAATAAGGGAAAGAAGTCTTTAAAAGCTACTCCTCTAGACCTATTGGTTGTATATCAATCAAAGGAGGAGTGTTGTCGTTCTTGGTACTGACGGGAAGATCTGGAAATGGGGAAATAATTATAATACTAATCAGAATAGTTTTCTATCATTGCTTAAGTATTCAGGTGAGCAATCATGGGCCTATTGTTTTATCTCTGCAAAGCAACTGATAAAGTCACGAAGATTGGTTTAATCACGGGCCATTCTGAAGAGCCACCAAACTGAACTCATAAATAAAACTTGGACATAGTGGATTTGGGCAAGCAGAGGTGCTTTGGGAGACATTGCAAAAAGAAAGGGTGGTTACCAAACTAAAGTTGTTCTGATAGGTGTACCCACATCTATACAATGGCCCACACATTAGTCGCCTTGTACGATAATCAAGTGGCGTAAAGTATGCCAATTCTTTCCCCAGAAATAGCAGGGGAAGGAGTACTTTGAAATGGGCCAGATCAGTTTTATACAATCGACTGATTAATAATCTTTTGAATACTAGAAGTCGTGGAGAAGACCGTTGTCCAATGGTGTGTGGTAGTTTGGTACAACAAGTTTTGTCAGCCGATTGAGACATAAAACTGGAGTCAAAAACAATCAATTGGTGCCCTTAGGTGTGACAGGCATTCACGACAACGCTTATAATGTGGAGGAACAGAACAGATTGTTAGACATTACAAGCTGGGGAGACGGGCATTCAATGACAACGTTTATAATGTGGAGAGACAGAAACGATCGTTAGACATTACAAGCTGGGGTGACAGGCATCCAATGACAACGCTTATAATGTGGAGGAACAGAAACGATTGTTAGACATTACAAGCTGGGGAGACGGGAATTCAATGACAACGCTTATAATGTGGAGGATCAGAAAAGATTGTTAGTCATAACATTCCTGGGTGACGGGCATCTAATGACAACGCTTATAATGTGGAGGAACAGAAAAGATTGTTAGGCATTACAAGCTGGGGTGACAGGCATCCAATGACAACGCTTATAATGTGGAGGAACAGAAAGGATTGTTAGGCATTACAAGCTGGGGCGACAGGCATCCAATGACAACGCTTATAATGTGGAGGAACAGAACAGATTGTTAGGCATTACAAGCTGGGGAGACGGGAATCGAATGGACGGCATGACTCATTTTAGAGAAATCCAGTAACAACGCTTGGGTAGGAGCTTCAAGAAAACATCTGTACCCTAAAAACGAAATCAAAAGTACAGGAAACTTCGTTGTTATAGACATACTGCTGATAAGAAGGTTGTCGGTCTACAGTTTGGAAATTTATTGTTAGGAACTAAATAAGTTATTGTCAAATGAGACAGTGAAAATTAGCTCATTATGACCTAAAATACATTAGGGCATCCTAAAGGAAAACTGTTGTTAGCAAGTGACCCGCGAATCTGTAGTTAGCATTACACAATTAATATATTGTTAAATCATACAGACGTCTTAGTATTTCTCCTTATTTCTCAAGTCTCTAATGATTGGGAAAATGGGGTTCCTTGGCCATCTGTGAATGACTTCCGGCTACTGTTATCTAAGTACTGTATACGCGTAGTTAAAAAATACTGATATAGCGGTGTGAAGTACCTACACATTCGAGAGTTTTTTGTAGGTTCAGCTCGTGCGGAAAAGTCTGGATGTCCGGGCGAAGATATGATCGTACTACTTAGTGTAAATACGTCAGTATTTCCTTGTCAACTGTTTCTATCAATGTATCCTTCGTTTGCGTGTTGATGTCTTTACAACTTCACACTTGCCCGTCTATATCCTAAACGGTTGTCGAAGGTTTGCAAGTAGACTTAGACTATGTCGGGGGGAAGGAAGTTTGAAATACAATTATGGGGATACGGAAACTGAAAAGCAGCGATAACTGCACGAAAAGATTAAAATTCTGTATAATCGTCTTAACAGACGTAGCAATGTGGTAACCATGTATCCTCAAGTTTTTGTTGATGGTAGAGACATTCTAAGATTGTACCTAGGAATGAATCTGGGAAGAGAGACGAGCGCTAAAAAATAAGTGGTTATAATTGTATAGAAACGCTGATCACAGCGGAGAACGATGAGACAGGGTCTTGGACGATTTGTTTTTTTTATACATATATAGAGAGATGTATAACTCAGTATAAAAGCGGTTTCTCAGTAAGTGTGAAGTGCATGTATATATATCACAGTTCATCATTTGAACAGCGTGGTGTAGGACAGTCAGTTCCGGACTAACCTAACATGTATCACTGTGGAGGCCGGTGTTGACAGTCTAGTAACATCCATAACTGGGGAGAAGCTAGTTCAAAGATGAGCTGATTGGAACCTCACTGTGTTGTCAAGGTACTTGAATATACTGATAAGGGTACGTTCCTCTGCATCGTACATTGGAAGTGCACCTGTCACGAAGTGCCTTTAAGCATCTGAAACGACTTCTTCTAACACGCTGAAAGTATTAGGGTCATGATGTTTTGCAAGTAGCTACATTGGATATAATGCTTTAAACTTGCTTCAAGTAAATTAAATGACTAACTTGTACTGTCACCGAGGTCAAATATGCTTATAGAAACTTCAAATGATATCAGTGTCCCGAGGTGTAAAGCCATGCTAGTTAAGTATGTTAATATGTAGACCGATTGAAATAAAAGGTCAAAATTGAGAGCTTGCAAGTGGGAGCTACAGGCTCAGGGGGCTACAAAGTTAAAGAAATCTCTTCGTAAAAGGACGTTGTAAATCAAATATCTCTCATTTAATTTTTTACCAAAACTTATAGCTACCAAATTATAAGTTTAACGTATCTATAACATTTTCCAGGCATATTCCCCAAGTGATGTTGTCCATGTCATGTTTTCTAGCTGTAATGGTGAAGATGGAGAATCGGAGCAGCCGTCAGTAGAGAACGATGGAAAGGAATCTGATGATCTCGCTGCCACACACAACTCTCAAATGTCAGTTTTACCCTAGTATTCGGTCAAATAGATATATAGGGTGTTAGGGAAATGTATCTAATCATCAAGTCGTTTTGAAAATATCTTAAAGTATTTTTGTTCCCAGTAATAGGCCTTGCTGGGTATAGAATCTTATATAAATGACATCGCTTCAGAAAAGAATTTGTTATCAGTTTATTAAGATTTACATTGCATTGAATGTAATTGTGCTAGGTTGTGGAAGTCGAAGAGATGCATACAAAGGTACTGAAAGTGAATGACTCTGGTATGTTTTCTATTTTAAATTGAATTGTATAATGTCCCAGTCTTGTCAAAAACATGTAACATTCTACTCATGTTCCTTCTGTTTCCCATTGAGCAGATTTATAGATTTTCTAAAGATGATGCAACATATTAAGAAAAAAAGAAAATTAATGTATGATAATTTTCTGTATGCAACATATTAAGAAAAAAAGAAAATTAATGTATGATAATTTTCTGTTTCTTTCAGTGATAAACATTCTGGAAACACTCGACAAGAAAAACCTACCCAGGTGAGTTAATGTTGTAATTGTCTTCCTTTATAATGTACTGCACCATGAGTCAAAAGCTGTTGATTAATTTTGCTACATAACAAGTCTTCGTAAAGAAATGAGAAATACTAAGGGAACTGTAGTATGCCAAGTATGCTTCATTGATGCAAATTAAACTATAGAGTCATGTTTCACAATTGATGTATCTCTTACCAGAGATTGGACATCACCATCATCTTACAGCATCTTAAGGATTTCTGTTTATCAGAAACTAATATGTGTATTTTAGAATTGTTACTTTCCCAATAAATCACAATATACCCGGTGCACTAATTCAACTCTGATTACTGTCACTTGCCTTTTTTCAGATTTTTAAGTGCAACATATGTAGCAGTGTCTTTCCTACAAGGAACAAAATGTTTGACCACATCAAGAAAGAGGGCCATGCAATTAAATTGGACGCCCCACCCCCAGGAGACCACGAAAAGGGACAGGAAAAACAAGCGCAAGGGCAAGAGATGACAGGAGCCGTCCGCCTAATTTATTGTCTTTCACTATTAAATTGATGTACATGTATATGTTATTTAGTGACGTTGTCTTTTACTGTTGGTTTTTGAGTTAATATCTCATTAGTATCAGGCTTATTGGTGAAAGCCTGAATGGAGTATGGTTTGTGACAGGGAAACAGACCTAACATGTTCCATAATAACTAATACAGGAAATCAAACTAAGCATGATTAGAATCATGGAATGGAATTTTAAAAAAAAGGTTAATTGTACAAATTACAATGAAAATCATAGTAAAAAAGATCAGATAACTCCTCTTAATTAAGGATTATGTTTTTTCAGAGGACTGGTCCCACCCATGTCCTTCTCTACCAAATTTGATGTGGAAACTGGACTTTGTGACCTTGAGATCAGTTGTTGTATAGAGAAAATGTGGACTGAGGTGCTATGCTCAAAAATAAGGATATGAGGGAATCAAAAAAGCTACTCCTCTAGATCACTATTGATTGTATCTCAACCAAAGGAAGAGTGTTGTCATTCTTGGTACTAACAGGAAGATCTCTCGAAATGGGGAAATAATTATAATACTAATCAGAATAGTAAACTATCATTGCTTAGGTATTCAAGTGAGCAATCATGGGCCTATTGTTTTATCTCTGCAAAACAACTGATAAAGTCACGAAGATTGGTTTACTCAAGGGCCATTCTGAACAGCCACCAAACTGAACTCATAAATAAAACTTGGACATAGTGGATTTGGGCAAGCAGAGGTGCTTTGGGAGACATTGCAAAAAGAAAGGGTGGTTAGCAAACTAAAGTTGTTCTGATAGGTGTACCCACATTTTCACAAAAAACACAATAGTCGCCTTGTACGATAATCAAGTGGAATATAAGTATGCCAATTCTTTCCCCAGAAATAGCAGGGGAAGGAGTACGTTGAAACGGGCCAGATCAGTTTTATACAATCGACTGATATAAAAACTTTTGAATACTAGAAGTCGTGGAGAAGACTGTTGTCTATGGTGTGTGGTAGTTTGGTACAACAAGTTTTGTCAGCCGCTTGAGACATAAAACTGAAGTCAAAAACAATCATGTGGTGCCCTTAGGGGTGACGGGCATCCAATGACAACGCTTATAATATGGAGGGACAGAAACGATTGTTAGACATTACAAGCGGGGGTGACAGGCATCCAATGACAACGTTTATAATGTGGAGGGACAGAAACGATTGTTAGACATTACAAGCTGGGGAGACAGGCATCCAATGACAACGTTTATAATGTGGAGGGACAGAAACGATTGTTAGACATTACAAGCTGGGGTGACGGGCATCCAATGACAACGCTTATAATGTGGAGGAACAGAAACGATTGTTAGACATTACAAGCTGGGGTGACGGGCATCCAATGACAACGCTTATAATGTGGAGGAACAGAAAAGATTGTTAGACATTACAAGCTGGGGAGACGGGCATTAAATGACAACGCTTATAATGTGGAGGAACAGAAAAGAGTGTTAGACATTTCAAGCTGGGGAGACGGGCATTCAATGACAACGCTTATAATGTGGAGGGACAGAAACGATTGTTAGACATTACAAGCTGGGGAGACGGAAATTCTATGACAACGCTTATAATCTGGAGGAACAGAAAAGAGTGTTAGACATTACAAGCCGGGGAGACGGGAATTCAGTGACAACGCTTATAATGAGGAGGAACAGAAACGATTGTTAGCCATTACAAGCTGGGGAGGCGGGAATTCAATGACAATGCTTATAATGTGGAGGAACAGAACAGATTGATAGACACTACACGCTGGGGGGACGGGAATCGAATGGACGGCATGACTCATTTTAGAGAAATCCAGTAACAACGCTTTGGTAGGAGCTTCAAGAAGACATCTGTACCCTAAAAACGAAATCAAAAGTACAGGAAACTTCGTTGTTATAGACATGCTACTGATAAAAAGGTTGTCGGTCAACAGTTGGGAAATTTATTGCTAGGAACTAAATTAGTTATTGTCAAATGAGACTGTGAAAATAAGCTCATTATGACCTAAAATACATTAGGGCATCATAAAGGAAAACTGTGGTAATTGTTAAATCACACAGACGTCTTAGTATATCTCGTTATCTCTCAAGTCTGTAATGATTGGGAAAATGGGGTTTCTTGGCCATCTGTGAATGACTTCCGGCTACTGTTATCTAAGTACTGTATACGCGTAGTTAAAAAATACTGATATAGCGGTGTGGTGTACCTACACCTTCGAGAGACTTGCGTTTTTTGTAGGTTCAGCTCGTGCGGGCGAAGATATGATCGTACTACTTAGTGTAAATACGTCAGTATTTCCTTGTCAACTGTTTCTATCAATGTATCCTTCGTTTGTGTGTTGATGTCTTTACAACTTCACACTTGCTCGTCTATGTCCTAAACGGTTGTCGAAGGTTTGCAAGTAGACTTAGACTATGTCGAGGGGAAGGAAGTTTGAAATACAATTATTGGGATACGGAAGCTGAAAAGCAGCGATAACTGTACGAAAAGATTAAAATTCTGTATAATCGTCTTAACAGACGTAGCAATGTGGTAAACATGTATCCTCAAGTTTTTGTTGATGGTAGAGACATTCTAAGATTGTACCTAGGAATGAATCTGGGAAGAGAGACCAGCGGTAAAGAATAATTGGGTATAATTGTATAGAAACGATGATCACAGCGGAGAACGATGAGACAGGGTCTTGGACGATTTGTTTTTTTATACATATATAGAGAGATGTATAGTCAGTATAAAAGCGGTTTCTCAGTAAGTGTGGAGTGCATGTATATATATCACAGTTCATCATTTGAACAGCGTGGTGTAGGACAGTCAGTTCCGGACTAACCTAACATGTATCACTGTGGAGGCCGGGGTTGACAGTCTAGTAACATCCATAACTGGGGAGAAGCTAGTTCAAAGATGAGCTGATTGGAACCTCACTGTGTTGTCAAGGTACTTGAATATACTGATAAGGGTACGTTCCTCTGCATCGTACATTGGTAGTGCACCTGGCACGAAGTGCCTTTAAGCATCTGAAATGACTTCTCCTAACACGCTCAAAGTATTAGGGTCATGATGTTTTGCAAGTAGCTACATTGGATATAATGCTTTAAACTTGCTTCAAGTAAATTAAATGACTAACTTGTGCTGTCACCGAGGTCAAATATGCTTATAGAAACTTCAAATGATATCAGTGTTCCGAGGTGTAAAGCCATGCTAGTTTAGTATGTTAATATGTAGAGCGATTGAAAGAAAAGGGCAAAATTGAGAGCTTGCAGGGTTCAAAGGTCATTATAACCTTTGATATAGATAAAAGGTGTTTTTTTAATCTTTCGAACAATACCAGTGGGATGTTGGGATAATATTTTGCCAGTAGCAACCTGAAGTGAAATGTTACAAAGATCTTTCACATCAATTACATCTGTTAAGGTCACGTAGGACTAATATGTTTAAAACGGGCGAAACATTTTCCAAGAAGTATAAAACAATGACAAGCTGTCAGAGTCGAGTATATAACGTACGCTAGTATATGATAATATATTTATAAAATCTTCCAAATACCAGAGAGGATAGGAACTTTGGTGAAATACCACATTGTTTCCTCAATTGAATGACATTGACACTCTTCCAAGGCTACCAGAATGACATATATTTTTTAAAAACTTCTGAAATGTTTAGCGGTCTTTGGTAATGATAGTTGGTCTATAGCACGCTGGCATGAATGGCTGTCTCCATTCAGTTTTGTTGAAATAAATGACCTTGGCAGCATGATCACGTTTTTTCAAACGAATCACATTTGCCTACATTAAGTTTCTAGGGTACGTCAATAATTTCAGCTTATTTTTTCCATGTGACCAGAAAAGTTGGTCAAGGTCATTTATTTCGACGAACTTGGTTTGAAGTTCCCTTGGAACCAGGGACCAACTTTATTTATGATAAATTGTGTTGTTTTCTTAGATGCTGAGCGGTTTTGCTCAAAATGGGAAAAATATGTTCAATATTATGTTATTGGGAATACTTTGACCGCTCAAGTATCCAGGTGAACGATACCTGCCTTCTGGGCCTCTTTGTTAGCGAATCCATTTTTAATTTTTGACTTTGAATTTTACATAAAAAAATATTCATACCAAAATCCGATGTATATATCATTTACCGTGCTTGCATATTCGACAAACGAACTTTCTTATACCATCAGAAAGTGTGTTATCTATCGTGACAATTGAGCCGCGACATCACCCCTCCCGGCATCAACCTATTTTCCTGGGCGTGGTACGTTCTGCTTCATTGTAGACTCCGTGCGTTAATCACCTGACAAATGTAGGAAGCAAAGCAAGAAATACGCCTGGTCCTCCATACATCATAGCGTGTCGTACACAAACACTGGTAGACACCACGCGTCGATACACTCCATACATATTGAGAAAATGTGACACATATAAAAACCCACTTATATACATGTACATAGCTATTAAGGTCGGGATTCATGGGTGTTATACAGTTGTATAATGTTCTGCTATAAGGATTAGATACCCCCCAGTATTGGAAACTGTTTTTCCAGCATGACGATATCTTTGATAGATTGTGGTTTAATGGTTTTCTATTCAGAAAACCATACCATGTGGGACTTTTATGAAAAACAATAGCTATGAATAAACAAAATATAATATAAATCAGGAACAGTAATCTAAATGAAATTAATTAAGCGGGGCTAGACCGGGATTCGAACCCAGAACTTTAGATGTGTATACTATTCCTCTAGCCGACTGAGATACCTGATCAACAGGCGTAGCCAAACTGTGCTTCATGTATATCCTAACGGAAGTTAGGGGGAGTTATGTTACTTCATATTTATATCATTTAATACCTATATAGGAAAACCACAGTGCAGTGGGACAGGGATCCTTAAGTCGATTTTGGTCATTGTGACATATCAAGCATACTAATGTGAATGTTAGCTCATATTTATATCATTTAATACCTAACACTGAAAAACAATCACAAAGGGAGACAATTTGTGGAAAGTGCACTGTCCGTACCTCGAACTCGTGCAAACCAGTATGTTACTCCTAACGATATATAACTAACTATAATTCTAAGAATACAAAGAGATTTGAGGTAAAGAGTACGATAAAGTTATACTATATCATATTACTATTATTTACCATTGTCGCTATTATGAAATATTTGTTAATATCCTTTTATACTGAGAGTTCCGTGTAAATTTCGTTTCGCGATGCATTTTAAAGTATCTGAAAACAAAATTCAGCAAATAAACAAAAATATTCACGCGCAGCATCAAATGAAAGATACCACTCGACAAGAGTAGTAAAACTAATTAAGCCAGCATTTTGTCTTGATCCTTTACTTAAGGGAACATACACCAAAATCGAAAAACTGAACAGCCCTTTAGTGGAACTCTTCTTCGCGGTTATTTCCAGAGTTAGAAAAAGAGCTGGGATGAGAAATCGTGCCGGGTGAGAAAACGTATCACCCATGCCTATATGTTTTTCACGATTTCTCACCCAGGCGACAAATCGTGCAGGGTTGAGAAATCGTGTTGCGAATACAGCAGTTTTAGCACGATTTCTATCACGGATGAGAAATCGTGTCGCAACAGACCCGATACCTTTTCACGTCCGGTCGGGAAATCGAACCCCGGCCGTCGTCATAAAAGGCGAGTGAGCTATCCACTGCCTCATCCGACCAGCCGACCTTGCCGTTTAATTTTAGTCTGATAAAAAGTATCAGGCACGCTATATTGCAATTTTCATGTATCAGATGATAAGTGTTAAGCATAAAGCTTATATTTCGAACAAGTGCGACTATTTACGAGACATGTGACAGGTATTAAATAGGGATATGAATGATGGTCGTGTGGCCGACTGCGAGACGTGACGTATGTCCCGAATTATTCCAATAGACATGTTGGACAAATTGCCCAATGTCGTTATTACTGACCCTTTATAACGTCCAAGATATGTGTTTACGTTGAGGGTTAGAACCGTTCTGTGGTCACTAGTGACGTCGCGACGTCTGTGTCCGTGTTTGTGTGTCGGGCTGATATAAGAAATGACCACAACTCTATTTGTATAGTTACTGCTGATCATCAGTTACACGGTAACAACATTCGCCGTTCACCATGTAAGATTAGCTACACCTCATATCCCCCACCAATGTACGTGATGCCCTTGTGTTGTTATATTATAGGGTCAGCACACTGCAGGGCGACACATACTGTCTGACATATCTAGTACGACGTGACAGGTATGGGAAGAAACAACTTCCAGTTACAGGTAAGTACGTAATTAATCTTACCTGTAATTAATACGTATACTGTACAAACGATGATAGCCAGTGTTAATTTAATTAATATCTAAATAGTTTATTGACGTTAGAAATGTTCAGTTTGCATTTTTTTTCTTTCAATTCAAATTAAATGTCTTCAACTCGTACGCATTTGAAAATGTCACATTAATTCATTTGTATTATGTATCGCTACGTATAACAACGTTAATTAATTTGCTAGTCTGTGACAGGACTGTTACCTTTAACCAAACAGGATATTACATTGCCAATTTTCCTTTTGCTAAGCGCCTACTACCAAATACGCACTAAGAATTCAATGTTGAAATGTGTTATACGTGTTTCTCAATGTAGCGTATCCTTTCACATACAATTTCTTTATATAATAATATTACTGAGAGCACTGAAGGGTTGGATTTGAGACTCTAATCACGGTGGTGTATGACACTGAATTATTACCGTGCATCATATAATGGAGGAAAACTAACAAGTATCCTTAAAAAGCAAATTAGGTATCCCTCTATGTAATGTTAAGCGAGCTAAAAAAAAAACGTTGACCTAATTCTGAGAAAGTAGGTCATAGTGACCTAGTTCTACTAGTGACAAGCTACCTTCCCGGTGGACATATACTTGTAACATGTTCGGTGTCCCTACGTAAATCGACAGTAGTGACAAGTAAATAGGTGTTATAACACTACGGTATAGCAACGAACGATCATTCTAATGCCCGGAACAAATTACATTATTCTGTATGTAAAATCTTCTTAAAGGAGGAAATAAAGAGAATAATAATCGAAATCCACGGTGGGATGCTGCCAACTGAAACTAAAGAGACAGACGAAACCATAAATTACGTATAAAAGTGTAGATAAAAAGACATAGAAAAAGGTTGAAAGTCGGTGTGATGACTTGTAAACATCGAGGTCGGTAATGTTTTATTTTCAAATACGATGTTGTGGGAGAACAAGGACCCCCCACTGAGTCGTGGTACGTTATTATGTTTATCTAACTCTCGTGAGTTCATTTCGAAATTTTAACAAGACAGTCGGTAAACCCTAGTCTTTTCAAAATTAACTAACGAGAGTTAGATAAACATGATAACAATAACCGCCACTTGTCGGGAACCTCTATATACTGAAAATGATCTATTTCTCGCTTTATAATGTATTCACGTCTGCCGATTCATGACATTTTATGGATGCCATTTAATAAAGTATTGGAATTAATTATAATTCTTACACTAATACTGTAATATCCAGTGTCGGAAGTGGATGTGCTCCTGTAGTTCTTACCCTGCTTCTAAATGCGAATAGTAAATTTTTTTTTTGGTTTAAACATATTTATCGTGTGAACTGTGAAATGGATCCGCATTTGAATAAGTTATAATTAAAATAAGGAAAGTATTTTAAAGTTATCAAAACCTATTGCTGGATTTGATGTAATAATGCACATGTTCAAAAATGTTTGTATTCATTTCTACCGAAAGTTGAGTATTACCAAACAAAAGTAATTCTTAATTGAAATCAACATTCAAGGTATCAAATTTTAGAGCAGGATGTGTCTTTCGTTGTATATAAAGGAAGCACTCACAAAAAAATGTGAAAGCCATTTTCAAAGGGATGGCCACAATAACAAACCGGACTGTCAACAAGATTTACTCTATAAGGATCATATTTAAGCGGACTACACTAATGTCTAAGTTTTGTATGCAAAATGTTTAATTTACGTTCATCGAAACCTAAGTAGATTTGTGGAGGAGATTGTACATCTGAAATTAAAGAGTTTTTGAAAGAATGTAGAGAAGTCAATGATCCAATAGGTTCAATGAATTCCAACTGCGAAGAGTTGAAGGTATGAATGATGAATTTGTTAGAGAAAGCCTGAAAGGAGAATTCTATAATCGTTATTGTTTCTAAGGGTGTAACGATTATTTTCTGCAACAGTAGACGGTAATTTATAGATCATTTAAATAGTCTGGAGTTAATTTGTTCTGCATTTTATACGAAAGTTGGAGTTTAGTATAGTACAGGTGCCTTCCTGGGATGTCTTTTACGTCACTCAAGTAAGACCCTCTCACCCTCCAAGGATTTAGTTTTTGTCTCCTTTAACAGCTGAAAGTATCTGGTAATAAGCTGTATCAATCGGGAGCCGTCGGCACTTTCCGTATTTTTTCGTTTACGGAAAGTGCCGACGGTCCCCGAATGTGCTAGTTGTCCGTCCTTATCCCGGGAGCTCTCGTTTCAAAACCTAACTAAGATCCACCGGGGTGTGATTTCTTACAAAACATCGATAGTTTACCCAGCAGGAAAGTACAAAGGTTTATCTGAGTCGGTGATTTACTCGGCCACCACAGGGATGGCGCACTAACAGCGCAGCGTACTTACGTAACTGTGCTACCCGACATGAAAGTCTTGTATTGTTGATCTAACGAATTCAATACGAATCGCTTAATCCACTTTTATCAGGGAGATAAGAAAAATGTTTGAAAGGGAGGTGGCAATACCATAAATCGAGTACACATCTTTTTTTTTTAGCTTCGAGCTGTTCTTGCAAATCTTGGTGCGCACTGTTTTCAAGTACAGTGCGATTAAGCTTACATATATTGTATAATGAATTACCCAACATCGCAGGTTTGTTTGTTTGTATATGGTGTTGTATCCACACAACGGCCAAGGCAGGCCTGTAGCTGCCAAAACGCTGATACGCATATGAATTCACCATTTTTTAAAACAAAAACAAAACTAATAGCACTGCTTGTTGCACCCCATCATCCCCTACCAAGTCCCCGTCCTAGAACCGCTCCTAAATGAATCCATTCCGAACCAAGGCTAGCTACGCCCTGCGAGGTCATGTGAGGTCGTTTTCCAAAGATATCTGTGTCACTAAAGGGCATCCTCGACACTCAAGGGGCTACGCTCACTTACGCTCTCTGCACCCCTGGAATATGTCATCGCAAAATTGAAGGCACGAATGTAGCTTTTTGATTGGTATCGGATACAAAATTCTGACCAATTGCAAGGCTTAACCTGCTCTTTGAGGATTACAGAAGAGCGACACCCGACTTCAAAGTCAGTCAATTTTACATATACGCAACCGCGAGATTCTGTTGAATCAAGACTAGTCTTCTTGTCTTCATCACAAGGTGGCACACACTGATTGTGTCCTGACATATTCCAAGGGTGGAAAGAACGGAAGTGTGTGTAACCCCTGGAGTGTCGAGGATGCTCAAAGATTGTTTTTAAAATGGCATCGCTCTGCAGTATCATGGTCTGGACACGGTAGTATGACATTATTGGGAAAACGGACCAACCAAAGGCGCGTGTAAAGACACTGAACAATAAGAGAAGGTAGACGACAAGAGAACGAAATATAGAAGTTATTAGTGTCGATATAGAGGCAGTAGATCACATCTGATTTCTCAACTGTCCCGTAACCAGAACACGGAGGCACACGCACCCTCTTTTTTACAATTCTGCAGAGAACCACATTGGTCGCCTCATGCGATCTCTTTCCCTGAGCCTACGAGCCTTGCAGAATACATCATCTAATCACTCCTCGGGTTTGCCCTCTCGTTTCGAGGACAGTCGCTCTGATTAAGCTGTAAACGTCAGCTGTTTAAATAAAGTCTGTCTCACTTCTGTGAAGTTAGCAGCAGAGGCGGATCCAGGATTTCCTAAAAGAGGGGGGGGGGGCGAGAAATTGTTCTCAATAGTCAACGGTGTGCTGCCGAAGGCAGCTCACCGAGCGCGTAGTGCGAAGAGGGCGAGGGTATGGGAGGGGTCTTCCCCCTTCTGTAAGGGCGGTTTGGGGGATCTCCCCCCCACCCCCCCAAAAAAAATGTGTTTTCTAGAACGTCTCAGAAGCGATTTCCCGTGTTCTGAGGATTGTTTGTACATATGTTTAATTTACAAGAAGAAAAAACATATTTTAAGTATGGCCCAAAGACTTTTTTTGTGTACTGGAAAGAAAATTAAAGTTTCGGTTCAAATTCTCTATCAACAGCGTGTTTTAGAAGTCAGATGGTAGGGTTAGTATAGGGGGAACCTGGTGATGACAAATGTATGAATCCACAGGGGGCTTGTTCATTATTACGAGAGGTCCACCGTCAAAAAATAAATGTAGGGACGCACAATATCTAGTCTTCGGACATTGTACCTACAGTACAGTACTGGCATGTAATAGTTTGTCGAACAAAAGAACAAATAACACCATAACATCGTTGCTGTTTAATCAATGAGTTACTCATGGCATCACTAAGTTGCTTAACAAACGGATAAGTTCAAATCAGTGCGACACCCAAGGCCACTAGCTATATAGTCTCGTGTTTAATAATTGTTGACTAATTCACTAGTGTAGACAATGATATATATGAAATGTCCACGCTGATTAACTCATATAAGGGCGTGCATATTACCAACAGTGGTACATTTGCTAAGCTATTTGGTTAAAATGGTACAACTTAGGAGGCACATACGCGTCACCTTTAAATTTAATTTAAAATTATCATACTTGTAAGTACAGCATATCATCTCATTCTGGTACGTGCAACTTATTACTACGTACACAATAGTATGCTGTGTGAAGATACTTTCTTGTACGTACACGATGGTAAGCTATAAGTACCACAACGAGATATTATGTTGTACATACAAGATAGTTAAACAGTTACAACAATGTATATAATACCAAAATAATTGAATGAATATGTTTAGTCGATTATACATAATATTGTCAGCCGAAAAAATACTTTATCGTTCTTGTATAATGATATGATTAATATCGCCCGGGCGGTTAGGAAGGTTACAATAAAAAGTATTAATTTTCAGATCATCATAACGAGCGGTCAATAATATAATTATGCAACTTATGTTAGTATATTTCCGCCGAGCGTTGCAAGTTGCAACTTCGGGTTTTGCGGAGGTGGTAAAATAAAAAAATAAACACTTTAGGGTCAAGATACAAAGTAGACGAGCGTAGCGATGCCAACAAATATTGTTTTAATAAAGAAAATATAGTAAAAACATCAGATAACGGAAACCAACAATATTTGCTAGGATGCCGTTTGGGATGTGTGGGGCGTAGACCCAGATTTTTTAATACAAGCTCCGTGCATTATTTGAGGCATTTTAAAATGTTAATATGTTCCCATTCCCGGCCGATCAGACCATTTCGGGCCGGCCGGAAAAGGTCAGTCCGCCGCCAAAAAAAGGGGGGGCGGGGCCGGGTGTGCCCCCCGCCTAAATCCGCGCCTGAGCAGGAGGTGGGCTTTTGATGTGTTTACATCACAGGCGCTGAGTTAGTCATTTTGGAAAAAAATCTAAATGAAAAAAGGACCGGTCCGGAACATTATCGGTCTCATCCACAGGGACCTGGGAATTTGTTACAGCTATATTTGGACCCTAACTGAAGTGTTCAGAATAATTTTACATGTTTTATGAGTTAAGACCAACTTTCGATAAAAAAAAATCACCCCTATAATTATGTAAAATTAACCTGAACACCTAGCTTAGTTCATGTCAGAATTGTACCTGCTGCCCCCAATTGCATGATCGTAAGAGGCGACTAAATTTGGGACCTTATCTCTTCTCTCCTTTCTAAATAATTTTCTTCTTCCTAATGTCTCCCTTGACAATGCCTCACTTTTGGCCATTTGTTGAGCGTTCGCCCCTGTGAGGAAGGCTTTGGGTTCTGTCCCCTGGCCGAGACATACCAAAGTCTTTAAAAATGGTAGTTTATACTCCTGCTTAACGCTCAGCAAATTAGGAGTGGGACGACTGGTTCGCCCGTTGTCAGTATAATGTGACCGGGTGGGGCGTCCTGCTGGGTGTCTTCGGCAGTATGTTTCAGTGAGGTAGCACTATAAAGTCGGCATCAGTTCCGCGCTATCACAAGGAGACAAACACGAACATATCGCAGCCTCCCAAAATACACACACATACACTACACGCATGCATCTTGCACACATGGGAGGCCGTCCTTAAATGACCTTAGCTGTTAATAGGACGTTAAACAAAATCAAACACACAAAGTCCATGTCCAAATATAGCTGTGACAAATTATCAGGGGCCTAGCTGTGGTTGAGTCCCCTTTTTTAAATTAGTTTTTATTAGCTCACCTGGCCAAAAGGGTGTCGTCCGTCGTCCGTCGTCCGTCTGGCGTCAACTTTGTTACTTTAAACAACTTCTTCCAAATATCCAAGATGCCTAGTGTGATGGTATTTGGCCGGTAGCATGCTTGGATGAAGGGTAACCAAGTTTGTGCAAATGCATGACTTTCGCCTATTTTCAAGGTCATAGGGTGAAATATGTTAAAATCACTTAACCACTTCTGAATTATCAGAAGGCCCAGGATGCTAATGTTTGGCCAATAACATGCTGGGATGAAGGACTACAAAGGTTGTTCAAATGTATGACCTTATATTCAAGCTCACATGGGTCAAATATGTTTTAAACCTTTAAAACGACATCTTCTGACTAACAATAGAGATTGTCGAAATCTGGCCAGGGCTACCAAGTGTGTTTAAATGAATGAACCTGACTAAAATTCAAGATCACATGGGTAAAATATATTTAAAACCATTAAGAAAACTTCTTTTGAATAACCATTAGACCCATAATGTTGATATTTAAACAGTAGCATGCTTGGATGAAGGGCTACCAAGTTTGTTCAAATGAATGACCTTGACCTATATACAAAGTCACATGGGTCAAATATGCTGTGAACCTTTAAACAACCTTTTCTGAATAACCAAAACGCCAAAAATGTTGACATCTGGCTAGTAACATGCTTGGATAAAGAGCTATCAAGTTGTTTTCATTTGAATGACCTTGACCCAATTCCAATGTCCCATTTGGTCAAATGTGTATAAACCTCTAAATGACATAATCTCAACAAACAAAAGGTCTGGAGTGTTGATATTTGGCAAGTGGCATGCTGAGATGAAGGGATATAAAATGTGTTCAAGGTAATGACATTGTTCGACATTCAAAGTCACAGGGGTAAAATGTGTTTCAAACATTTAACAGGTTTACTGATAGTTTGCCTGTAACTTTATTTTTATTCACTTTTACACGTGAGCTTAATACCAGGTGAGTGATGCAGGCCCATTGAACATCTTGTTGTTACTATGACTCGAATTTCTCAACTAGGTGTTATTTATTTTTTAAGTCTGAAAACGAGTCGGAGCATTGCTAGTTGCTGATTAAACGACACCAGTTTCTCGTGACTACAAACTTCATTATCATTTCAGACGTCAACCGTTCCCCATCCTTCCTATAGATATGTATGTTCATCCTTAACTCATTTACCCCTGGAGACACATTTGAACTCTTCCAATTCAAAGGTTGGACAAGTTCATTATGACATTTCAGGGGAGAACGAGTTAACAAACACGTATCTCTTTGTTCGGAATGTTTAGTCATTATCCTGTCATCTTCTGGTCATTATAAACAGATAACCCATGGAAAGGCGCGGACAAATGTTCTCCGGATTTACGTAAATTGTTTGTGGCATATCGTGTATCTTCCCTGCTACACATACATTTTATGGACGTAAGTTTATTTGAGTGACAATGGCATAGTTGTGTGTCGAATACTGAAATCAGGTATCGAATTCCAATAATTGAGCCTTACATTATAACAGATCTTTGCTTCGGAATGTCCCGTTTGTTATTTATATATAGCTTGATATAATCTTTCTACATTTTTGTAGATTGTCAAGTACCCCAATATTTGTGATGACAGCGTGACGATCAAGCTCTTTCTTACAACAGAACATTTCGGTGTTTTTTTTTCCCAATTCATGTACATTTTTCTAATCGCACGTGACTGAGGAAACAAGACACATACATCAATACAACACTGTGTTAGATAATCGGTTCAGTCTGGCCCAGATAGTCGTGTTTCTGAGCAATGAAGTATTAACGTAAAGCGGGTCAGCAGCCTTGAGCACTACATAACAATGTATGACGGAACACAAGGACGACATCACTTGATTATAACTTAAACTTACGGTATTATTTAATGGTGTGAGGCAAAGATCAAATGAATGCTTAAATGCTGATCTCATTCAATGAAGAGATGGTGACGGTTATTTAGGATTTTATCATTTATTTGGGCAATTATTAGTATTATATATTATTTTATAATATCCTTTAATCACCATACAAGCAAGTTACACGCCAAACATCATCATCTTGGCGTTTTTGGTTCTGTAGAAGTTATTAAAATAGTTTTTATTAGTTTGACCTATCTGATCTGCAATGTCGGTCGATGTATTTAGTAATTTATTTGGACAGTCTTTTCACCGAAAAACAGCCAGTTGCCAGACATCTTTGTATCTCATGGTTCACAAACGATCAGTAATATATAGTTCAACATATTTACCGTATTTGCCCCTTTTATATGATTGTAGGTTATTATCATTCATCGAAGTACAACAAACCAAACATAATTATCATGTTTATAGGCCTCCTGGCTCGTTAGAAGAAGTTATAGGGTTCTTACCCATGTTACATCAGTCACATTGAAAGAAAGTCAAGGTCATTTATTTAAGAAACGTGATACTACTTCACTCCAGGAAGAATAACAAATACAAACCCAATGGAATTCTGCTTCTCGGTAGTCGCTGGAAGATTTCACCGAGTACATTTGACTCGCGTGACTTTTAATGTGATCCAAAGTATTTTGACTGAGCAAACATGATACCGCGTCAATAAAGCACAGCTACATGCATCATTAGCCGTATGACTTATCAGAGAACGATTTTAACACAAACCTCAAATGACACTTGCTGCGCATGCTGCCATGGTTACGAGGACGTTAAACCCCAAACAAACCTCTGTAACGTTGAATATGAGCTAAGGTTTTCTAACTAGTCCCTCGCCCTAGTAAGGTACAGGTCAGTAAACTTATTTCAGGAATCATGGTTAAAAAACATTGCTTAAAGAGTCTTATATATTTGGCTTCTGAACTTCAAGGTCATCTATTCCAGCAAACGGGATATTTCCCCGGTTTTTGAGATATGGATTAAGCTTACAGGAACTTTATACCTGTACCTGTTGAGTCAAGTATTGCTTGATATCCTACTGTTTCATTCATGACGATCAAGATAAAAGGGCCGGACACAATAATGTAATCGCAGGGACACATCACATATAAATGGGCGTCACGCACGTATTTTCTGCTTTATTTTATACTGTGAGGCCCATTTATATGTGACATGTCCATGTGAATGAGATTCGGTTTATTTTCTTCATATATATCTGTGCAACTATCAATGGCTCCCGCGAAAGTTGATATCGAATTATTCACGAAATCACAGGACAGCATACTAAGTATTAAAGCGTAGGCTATGATTTTGAAACTCGATGGTAAATACAACATTTGTTTACAAATACATAAGTTGTATAATCACTTTTTTATTTGGTGTTGCAGGTGATAGACGGTGACACCAACAGCCGAGATGGTAGTACGTATCAGTTGGTAAGTAGGCCAGAAAATACCATACAGCCACAAGTACTGGGATTAATAGGAAAACAAGATTTCTGGTTTTTTTTTCTCAAATTACCTTTTCTTTGATGTATGTTTTTGAATAAATTTCTGTTAGCCATGTTTTCGTGGATCATTCAACAACAAGAAAATACCGAGTTGTAAACAAAATCATAACTCGGACTCAAAATCGATAAAACTAGGGCAACATATGAACAAAGGGAAATTGCACGGAGACCCTTGAATGTTCCGGAAGGGTAAGCGTAAGTTTGAAATAGTTTTTTTTGTAATTGCTGCTCTGGTGGTTTGATTAGATTTTTTGATTGAAAAAAGATACAATAGAATTTAAAATGTCTTTAAAATGAACTCTGTATAGCTCATATCGATATTTTTAATAGTGAAACCTATAAGAGTTATCTTCCTTGCAGCTGATTTTTTTTCGGTTTTTAATTCTCCTGTGGTGGTCGTACTTCAGAATGGCCCAGAGATATGAGTTGACCTCGGCTAAACCCCTTACACATTGTCAGGTTCATTTGTCACTCATCCTTCACAAGCAAAACCTGAGTTTTAAGTTCAGAAATTGATTCAAATGCAAATTAAAATTTGAAACAGTGTTTTTTTTAAATGGCAGTCTTTAAACATTTTCTCATTTCTCTAACGCATCAATTGACCTTTAACATTCAATCTTTGATTTCCCTTTTCAAAGTATGATCCTAGCCCTACTATTCCGTCTTTGCGTATTGCAGAGTTATCTTCTCTTGGGAGCAGGTATTGACTGTTAAGTCACTTGTTTGTGAGAGTAACGTCATCAATTTTTGAGAAAACGACGTAATTTTCTCACACAAACCAATGACGTAACAATCAATACCTGCTCCCAAGAGAAGATAACTCTGCAATACGCAAAGACGGAATATACAGGTATGATAACATTTTTACCCTCAGTCCCAATATTTTGGCCCCCTGGTCTTCTTCAATGATGAAAGTCAACAATAAATTTCAAATTAGTCCATCTTGCATTTTTGGAAGAGGAATAAATAAAATAGAATCCACATAGTTTTTACAGGTTATATATATTTTCGTTCGTTGTGTGCACATTGATCATCAACACTGAGCTGCCTTACAATGAAAGCAGCTAAAGACAGAAATACTGATCAAAAGATATTTCTGGCATCTAAACATCTTTTGATTTATCAAGTTATTGAGGTGCACATGAATTCAACTGCATGAATATGTCGGGGCAAGAGTACCAGGCATCTATAACTACAACATACGAAAGAAAACCTGAATTTATTTCAATATTTATTTCAATAATAAATTCGTAATTGTCAATGAACCTAGATCCATCATCAGCAACATTCTCAACATGGTTCTGACCTTCAAGCTGAAAATATATCAGGATATCTAAATTATCCATCCAACGATAAAAAGGCTACGTGGAAGCTGCCACGTACGATTGTAAAAGCACACCCAACAGTGTGGCTGTATCAAGGTCTAGAACTCTACAGTGAGGATGTGGCCAGTTTTGCAATATCAATTAACATGTAGTATATTTGTTCTCCGGAACAAATCAGTTAATTTTATAACAAATTTTGGTCACATCAGTAAAGAAGAGGCCCATGGGCCTAAACGGTCACCTGAGTCTACAGTATTTATTTTTGTTGTTGAAATATGTACCAATTTGAGTAAAAAATAGTATAATGTTAACTTAACTTTGTCAGGACCATGAGCTGATCATTCCTAGACCAATTTTAAGTGAGATCGGCCTATTAGAACTTAGTAGCAAAATAGCGGCCATGGCAGCCAAATTGTATTTCTGATTGACCCGAAAAATAACAACACTTTGTCAGGACCATGAGTCAATCATTCCTACAAAGTTTCAGTTCAATCGGCCTAGTAGAACTTGACTTTAAGTTTGAAATAGTTTTTCAAAATGGCGGACGTGGTGGCCATATTGGATTTCTGAACGACCCGAAAAATAACAACACTTTGTCAGGACCATGAGGCGATCATTCCTACCAACTTTCAGCTAAAGCTCAGGTGACCTAAAAATGCAATGTACATACAAAATTATCATATAACATTTCTAAAGGCATATAACAACATATGACAATAAAATAACAGCTACACAGTGAAAATTAGCTGACAAGATCACCCAGACAGAGTGCAAGACGGAAAATCAGATATTTTTGTGGGGCTCAAATTTCGAAGTTTCCCTGACAAAACACCACTTTGTGGATTACAAGTACTCTTTCAAATGGATATTTGCTTTATATCCAACTTGTAATTACTTTGTGGACCTATGAGTTCATGGAAGAAGATAACCCACAAACTTACCCCACGAAAATTAGTGATTTAACAGTAGGTGGTCTTTCTGAACAGATACTTACTATGTAGAATATTTTATGTAGGATATTCTAAGGTTGGCTGTTATAGACAGGTGGTCATTAAAGACAGTTGTCTCTAAAGCAGGCTTCAATATACAATATATATATATATAAATAACTGTAACTGAATTCTGACCATTCAGACATAATTCTGACTTGTGTAGCATACATGTTAGAAAACTGATTTTCTTTAATCCTGGATCATTTTCAGCATAAAAGAACACTCTACTCATATTTAACTCATCTTTTCTGCCTGTGTTAAAGAAACCTGCCTATTAAGGTCAAACTACTCCAGCAAATATCAAGACATTATCTTAAATAAGAAACATCAGTTTGGTAATCATACTAAAAAAACTTAATGAATTAAAACTTTCTACATTTTAAAACCAACTGGTTCCTTTGGTGTCTATCTTATAGGACTAAATAAGCATAGTCAGCATACCCCGGTAATCTCCTCTTGACTAGTATTAACTGAATTTGATATGCTCAGTTGTATTTTTTAAGATCAATTTGGTTCATTGATTTCAAAACAAAACGACATGATCGATACATTATGCAGGATGATTTCAATTAGTATCATTTTCAGTGAGTAATTGAGTCATATAATAGTCTTAACCAGTGGGCTTTCAATGTATCATTGTGTATAACAGTAAGTCTAAAACAGTGGGCTTTCAATGTATCTTTGTGTATAACAGCAAGTCTAAAACAGTGGGCTTTCAATGTATCTTTGTGCATAACAGTAAGTCTAAAACAGTGGGCTTTCAATGTATCTTTGTGTATAACAGTAAGTCTTAACCAGTGGGCTCTCAATATATCATTGTGTAACACAGTTATAATATTTTGTATCTCATAACTATGAGAGAGATATATATAACTGCCATATTGTCTACGTATGTGTTATTGACATACCATGAACTATCACCTCTGTCACTTTCCTAGTATACATACAAAAATCTACTAAGATCTACAAACTTAAAGTAAGTTTGTATAGGAAATACAAAAAAAAAAAATCTAATACTAAAGACACAGATCTATTGTAAATGATAGCAAGCACTAAAGATACTGGTACAGGTCATGTATTTCTACATCTACATCAGGTCCATGTAACCATGCATTGACCTCACCAAGTCCATGACTGATAAACACATGGCATTCATACTCTGATAAGTATAAAATGTAAGCATAAACAACTTAAAATGAAACATGAAAAAGAAAACATATTTTATCAACAAGTCGCATACTGAATAGTCATACACTGAAATAGCACTTTATATAAAATTAGGGGAATCCTAAAATCAAAAAATTTAGACCAGCTAAATACTTGTTTAAAAATCTTAAATAAGTTATCTTTAAAATCAATTCATTCTTAAATATCTAATCATTTTAACAACTTGTGTAAAACAAAATATTCTTGTTTTCCTCATTATTTTGTTACTTTTTTTTTTTAACTTTTTCTGAAAAGTTTTTCAAAAATAGATAGAAAACAATATTTTGTGTTAAAAAAATATCCCATAAAGTGACCAGCAGATATGTACTGTCCAGTTCCCTGTGTTAATACACTGGTCATGATATTGCTGCCTACATACTGCTAGTCAACCAGTTCATCATGTTGCTGCCATAAAATGTCTTTTAGTTTGATGACAAAGTCGGTGATGTAACAAACAACGGGATGAATATGTTCCGTAGCATGTTGTACGTGTTAACGCGTGTCGTAAAGATTCTTACATAAATGTACGCATGTTTGTGAAAAAATAATTAACAATTGATTTCTGTAACTAACAGCAAACAACTTTGTAATATACTTGTCAGATTGAAAGATGACAACAGTTTGGTTAAAATAAATCTCTAGTACAGAGCAGTGGAAGACACTGAAAAGCTTTAAAAACGATATTATATAAATACATTTATACATACTTAATCATGTGTACAGTGACAGAAAATCTACTGTGTAATGCTATGTTTCAATGTGTGTGCTATGGTATACCCAGTTTGATTACATAATGATTTTCCTGGGCATATCAGAGTTACCTCCCCTTACAAACCATACAATTGCTGCCATTTATCTTACAAAGGGGAGACTACTCTGCCAGTGGAGAATGATAAAGTGTTACCTGTGAGTCCATTTGTCAATATGGATGACCGTGTAAAAGCTTATACAGTAAAACCTCTATATATTGCCAATTTTTTTACCGCCAACAATGTCCCTTTTTCTTGTTTTTAAAGAATTTCTTTATACACTTCCCTTAGCCCAAATTCATCTGGCCCTGACACCAGACTTTAAACATTTTGACAGATAGATGTCTGGTACATCTATCTGTCAAAATGTCTAAGTCTGGTGTCAGGGTCAGAGGAAACTTGGGCTAACACTTTCCTCAATTCATCGCCAAACCTCTTTATGATGCAAACAAATCACTTAAACAAATGGTGGTAATATAACAAGGGTTTACTGTTGTTTAAAAGTGGTCAATATTTAATGTTCAATAAGGAAAACATAATAAAATGTTTGTGTTCAATATTTTGTCAAAGTAAGAATTTCATAAGTATAAGAAAACAAAAAGTCTTAATATGATTTGCCACTAGTGTTTGGATGATATTAGCACTATCATGTTGTGAACAGTCAGAAAAACTGAATCAAATCACCATTAAATAACTACAGTTATTATGGTGCATTCTTTACCATGGCTTCAGACATGAAAAATACACTGATGAAAATGAAAGTAAAATGAAATTAACACGGAATAATTTCATGTGAATAAATAAATTTAAAATACATGTAGTATATGTTCTGCAATGGCTACATATATAACTATTTACAGATGGTATTGCTGGAGAAATATTCTTCAAAATATCAAGATGAAAATCACAGACATACTTGTTCACATTCATATCACAATCACAACTGATGAAATAATGGCACTCTCATAACCTTACATCCGACGGTCAGGGGTGTGGAGCTGACATATTTCCTCAGCCTACCGTCTCTATGTACACCTTGTAACTTGTTCACCTCACACTCTCACACACAATAACTATCACGCGAGATTGCAAACACATCCACAATCACCTCGCATACAACGACGACTGCTGCATCTTTAACAAGAGCTGTCTTTTTTCTGCCTCGAATTGTGCCATCATTTTTCGCTTTTCTTCTTCAAAAAATTGCTGGAGTTGTTCTCGCTCTGCCTCAGCTTTCACTCTCTCTGCCTCAGCTTTCACTCTCTCTTCCTCCTTCTCCTGCTCTAACTGTACATTTTTCACTCTCTCTGCCTCAGCTTTCACTCTCTCTTCCTCCTTCTCCTGCTCTAACTGTACATTTTTCACTCTCTCTGCCTCAGCTTTCACTCTCTCTTCCTCCTTCTCCTGCTCTAACTGTACATTTTTCACTCTCTCTGCCTCAGCTTTCACTCTCTCTTCCTCCTTCTCCTGCTCTAACTGTACATTTTTCACTCTCTCTGCCTCAGCTTTCACTCTCTCTTCCTCCTTCTCCTGCTCTAACTGTACATTTTTCACTCTCTCTGCCTCAGCTTTCACTCTCTCTTCCTCCTTCTCCTGCTCTAACTGTACATTTTTCACTCTCTCTGCCTCAGCTTTCACTCTCTCTTCCTCCTTCTCCTGCTCTAACTGTACATTTTTCACTCTCTCTGCCTCCTTCTCCTGCTCTAACTTAACAGTCTTGAGTCTCATTGTCTCCTTAAGTGCCCTGGCTTTGTTCTGCTCCTGTATGATCCCATCGACAGCCTCGTTAGCCAACTCTTGGGCCTCGTTCCTTGCTTCCATAGCAGTGTTGACTTCCTGTAAGGCCTCTAGTTTCTCCCTATGGCGACGATCTGCCCTGTTTCTCTCCTGTACAGCTCGTGCCTGCTCTGTAGTAACCTGGTTGTCAAGGAGACGAGCCCTCTCCTGGAGCCGCTCCTTGTCACGGTTTATGTTGGTGACCTCCTCGTCTTTAACAGCCAGCTGATTGATCAGGTGCTCTGTAACCAATGTATACCAACTTAAATATTCATGTATAACACATTGTGATAATAAGTCATTATCTAGATTTTACATTCTCTTTTTAAATTTCAATATATTTTAAATTCTTAACTTTGGAGGAAAAGAGAGTCAAATATGTTACTCATTCACCCCTGAAATTTCATAATGAACTATTCCAACTTTTGAATTGGAGAAGTTTAAATGTGTCTTCAGGAATGAATGAGTTACACAGAATTAACTCTCCGTTTGCTTTATAGCTGTCTTTGTCCTCACAATATTTTAATGATGAAATTGCTATTTATGTAATTTTAGTGTTGAATTTGCAGTCATATTCACTCTACCATTGCGTAATAGCTTCAAATTTGTCCCATTGTTATAGTGCTTGATTTAATTTGCTATTCCATTACTTCATAACTCCTTTACCATATCATAGTTCAACACTGAATTTGTCATCATTTTACAGCAAAAAAGTGAATATATAAAGTGAACAAATTATATTTTTTACATGCCCCATTTTACGACTGTGTCTTCAGTTTCACAGGATACAACATAATATAGCCAAAATGTTCTAATCATTATATCAGGTGTGATAAAATCATATGTATGCATGGTATATATTGTATTACCTATGGCAGTACAATATAATTACTAATTACAGGTGTGGTATAATTATATGTATGGTATATATTGTATTACCTATGGCAGTACAATATAATTACTAATTACAGGTGTGGTATATAATTATATATATGGTATATATTGTATTACCTATGACAGTACATTGTAGTTACTAATTACAGGTGTGGTATAGTTATATGTATGGTATATATTGTATTACCTATGACAGTACATTGTAATTACTAATTACAGGTGTGGTATAATTATATGCATGGTATATATTGTATTACCTATGACAGTACATTGTAATTACTAATTACAGGTGTGGTATAGTTATATGTATGGTATATATATTGTATTACCTATGACAGTACATTGTAATTACTTATTACAGGTGTGGTATAGTTATATGTATGGTATATATTGTATTACCTATAACAGTACATTGTAATTACTAATTACAGGTGTGGTATAGTTATATGTATGCTATATATTGTATTACCTATGACAGTACATTGTAATTACTAATTACAGGTGTGGTATAGTTATATGTATGCTATATATTGTATTACCTATGACAGTACATTGTAATTACTAATTACAGGTGTGGTATAGTTATATGTATGCTATATATTGTATTACCTATGACAGTACATTGTAATTACTAATTACAGGTGTGGTATAATTATATGTATGGTATATATTGTATTACCTATGGCAGTACAATATAATTACTAATTACAGGTGTGGTATATAATTATATGTATGGTATTTATATTGTATTACCTACGACAGTACATTGTAATTACTTATTACAGGTGTGGTATAGTTATATGTATGGTATATATATTGTATTACCTACGACAGTACATTGTAATTACTTATTACAGGTGTGGTATAGTTATATGTATGGTATATATATTGTATTACCTATGCCCGTACCTTTGATACGGTTATACTGGTAATCAAACTCGGCTTGAGTCGGCTCTCGTCCATCTGAAAAATCCCACAAATACAACGAAGTGAACAGGAGCAAGGGCAATAAGACAATTTACTAAATAACCTTCACCAACTTACCAAAGAAAGATGTATTTATCTTGAGAACCATCAATGATTTATGTATTGTTAATTATAAACCTTCTAAGACCAGTACTAGTGGTGCCTTACAGAAATCGTAACATTCACGGAAACCAGAGATGACTTTCAGGTAAATTAAATATTCATAGAGAACCAGTAATAACTTATGACATCATAACCTTCATGTAAGACCAGTGTCTTACAGAAATCCTAACATTTATGATCATAAGAAACCAGTGAAGATTTACAGCTATATATAATAACATTCACAGAGAACCAGTGATGACTTAAGAGATCGCAACCTTTATTGAGAACCAGTGATGACTTACAGAAATCATAACATTCGTGGAGGACCAGTTGAACATCGGCAGAGAAGGCGTACTTCCTAGTCCCAACATACACATTTACCACAGCATCTTCCCTCGTCCCCAGAGTGTGTATCAGGCTAGCAAAAGTTATTGCCTCACCTGTCAGAAAGATTAAACAACTGTTAATAAAGAGTCGATACATGTACATATAATGTTCATTTTAAGGGCCTTGGCCTTGTCTGAAATACGATGAGGTACACCAGCTGGGGTGCAGATATATTCAGTTTTCACCACTCTAATATCTTCATCCTGACTTATTTGAATGAAACTTAACACATTGAGTTAAAGTGTTCCGTACGTACATACTAGACTATACGATAAATGAGTGCTTGTCTCAGAATCCTGTCATTAAGATCATGACTTCTGTTTACATGTATAAAGTGAGGGATTTCCTTCCTTTGTATCATATTCATCTTTTCTAGGTTTTAATGAAACATTACATGTGGTTTCATAACTAAAATACCTTGATTTTTTATTTTTTTATTTAACCGTGATCAGATTCCTGATACCTGAACTGAAAGTCAAGGTCACTGAATATATTTGCTACCCAGGCCTCTGCTATCCATATTTGTAATTATATTTATCAAATATGAAATTTCATAATCACACATGATCTACCATGCTCTACCATGCATACATGTTTGTTTGGATTTCGAGGAAAAAAATCAACATAATTACATAAGTGCATATTAAGCATAAAATACCTCTCACAAACTTGTGTTGAGTTCAGTGTACTGTAACATACATGTAGGGTCATAGTTACTGTTTATAAGTAGAAATTTTGCCAATCCTTGCGTTAATTTTATTGGAATAAAGAAATGTAATGAGAGCATTCTTGCCTCACAAACAATGCACAGTCCTACTTTCGGATCGCATATTTATAAATATATATATACTCATCACACAATGAAGGCCATTCACTGTATATATATGAAAATTTCATCTCCACCCTTTATTTTTATTGAAAAATCTAGCTAATATATCCATTTTACATGTCACGTTGGCCATGGATTCACTTTTAAGTGTTTACAATAATTCAATTATTCTTCTACATGCATGAATCTATAATTTCACAAACCATACCTCATCTTATCTCTCCAGGTTAGACATGCATATTGTTTTTTTTATGTGCACATACCTTCAACTAATATACCCCCAAACATCATTTTCAAAATTGGTTGTCCTTATATAACCCCAAACAACACCCTGGTTGTCATTAACTTACATACCCCCAAACAACATCTTGCATTGGTTGTCATTAACTTTTATACCCCCAAACAACACCCTGGTTGTCATTAACTTATATACCCCCAAACAACACCTAGTTTTTCTTATATACCCCCAAACAACATCCTGGTTGTTCTTATATACCCCCAAACAACCCCCTGGTTGTCATTAACTTACATACCCCCAAACAACATCTTGCATTGGTTGTCATTAACTTCTATACCCCCAAACAACACCCTGGTTGTCATTAACTTATATACCCCAAACAACATCTTGGTTGTCATTAACTTATATACCCCCAAACAACACCCTGGTTGCCATTAACTTATATACCCCCAAACAACATCCTGGTCATCCTTATATACCCCCAAACAACACCTTGGTTGTTCTTATATACCCCCAAACAACACCCTGGTTGCCATTAACTTATATACCCCCAAACAACACCCTGGTTGTCATTAACATATATATATACCCCCAAACAACATCCTGGTTGTTCTTATATACCCCCAAACAACACCCTGGTTGTTCTTATATATCCCCAAACAACAGCTTGATTCTGACACTAAACCTCACTATGTATATGAATATAACGCATAATGGTTAATTATATAACATGATGTCCTCTTGTTTGCCAGCTTATCTTTGCTGCTTATATATAATTAGAATAAAGAAAACTATAAAGAAGTGTTCAAGATATTAAAATACTATTTTTCATCCTGATATTTAAATCATATAATAAATCCAACATGTAAACATGTACATCTACATCTATGACAGTTTTACCATATTAATGTATGTAATGCATAACTATAAGTACATTTTAATATATTTGAGTACACTATGATGTATGTGTGTACAATATACAATGTATGTGTAGATATGTGAAAACTTGATTGAAAGATTTAGTGTACAAAGTATCACGCTTGATCATTGTATAGGTATGCTACATATACCCCAGTTGATATGCTACCCCAATTGGTACAGTCAGAAAATGGTCTGAATATATATATATATAGTACCTTAAAATTAATTAAGCAATGAATGCTTTAGCAAATGTTGTCATGGTCCTATAACACACATTGCTATTGATCATGATGATATTATTTAAGCCCAACAGGGCTTTATGCAAGTTTGTCAGCAATAGAAATGTGTGTTATTTTAGCTATAGGGCCATAACAATATTTGCTAAAATATTCATCATTTATATTTACATTTTGATAGAGTAGTTACGATTTATTAAGCTATTTCAAACAGTCTTGACACCAATAGAATGGATGATGTCACAATAGAAATTGATGACCTTACAAAAGCAAATGTTGTTATAGTCTCATAACAACATTTGCCTTTCCAATGCATTGCAAAGATATAACAATAGAGATATTTATCAGCATTTACATCAAATAGTTTTGTTTTCAGCAACATTTTAAGAGTATGCGATGACTCAAAATTAAACATGTCAGAAAAATCAGAAAAAATATGTACATTTTTGTACGTCTACAAAATTTGGGAGGATTTTGAAGGGGTTAATTATAAGTATGTTTAAGTGTTGATCTAATTAATAAAAGCATTGATAAAAGCTATACCTCTGCCATGAAGAATTTCCAGTCCATTCCTGATCTCAGCATCAGTGAACTTTAACATTTCCTTGATCACTCTGACGTGGGTTTGGATCATCTCCTGCCCTATCCAGTCCTGGGACGGCTCGGACACCTCCACGGTGGTGACCAAGGTGTAATATTCTTCCATACACTGCCCATAAAACTCATGACGCAAAATCAAATTACCATGCTCCTCTGCAGAACCAAAATCCAATCCCTGTACACAATCATACACATATAAACCACCCGGCACTGTAATCCACTGTAGTGTGCCTTTCTTTAGGGATTCCCAGAACTCGACTCCCAACAAAATATTTTCTTCAACAGACTTTTCAGTACACACATTCTGTATCCTGGACATAACCCTGTCATACACGCTGCTTTCCTGGTGAGTAGATCTCGCTGACCCAATCTCATTCATAAGGGCAGCGCCTAACACTGAATCAGATTTGATGAAAACAGGTGTCATGTTGCAGGCCATGATTTCTTTGTATATTTAATTAACCTGAAATAATAAAAGTATGATGTTGTATTAACATTATCTTGTAATATCAATGGAACACTAAACAGTCAATATATATACATACACATTGACCCTCAAACTGTCTCTGTCAAACACAATTAACAAACAGCAGCAATCAACTTATAAACTTAGCATATTGTTTACAAAACATCTATAAGGGATACTCAACAGATACTATAATGATGTTGATGTAGAAATTATATTAACTGTATATACTATTTTTCATGTCTATGACAACATGAATTGAGCATTTATGTGTTTAATGGCATGACATTGATAATATCAAGACTATTGTGGCGACTGAGGTGGACATTTCGGAAAACAATGTTTGACAGATTCCACATCAAGTTTCCGTTCACATTCGGGGTTTCAAGCAATATTTTGTCATGCAAATGAAGTTTAACATTTTTTTAATAAACTGGCATTAAATATATCTGATTTTGAAGGATTCCTGTGTACGCGACACAAAACGTGTTTGTTTTGCTTTAGGAAATACACGTGAAATCCATGTTCATGATGTTGTTATTTATTTGGCAAGTGTCCCCTGTCAATTTTAGCAAATATCTCGAGAACTTGCTATAAATGATCACCTCATATTACACGTCGGTGCTTGTAACTTCATTATGGACCTCTGAAACTGTGCAATTGTTCAAATTGATAGATATATAGTCGTTTAGATGCTTACCTTAACTAGATCAAGTTGTTCTATTTTGGTAAAATATACCATCCACCATTTTCTAACAACAACGGTTAGGCCGACGCTTGAGTTTGTGAACTCTTCTTCTCCTCTTCTCAGCAGAACGTTTGACTGAGTCGGATGCTGCATCTTGACTGGCTGGCGGGGAAAGTTGCGGCAATTTTGGAATTCATTGTCAGTCCACGAAAAGGTTATCTGATCGCAGCTCTTCATGGCAAAGTTGTTACTCACGGATTTTTATCAAGATTAAAAAATATATGCATTCCGCCTATGACAAGTAAATAAGAATAGACTTGGAATGATATTAGAAACGAATTTCATGTTATGTCAAATAACACAAACCCATGTGGCCTGATCATAACTTATGATCAGGCCACATGGGTTTGTGTATGTTTATTTGTGCTGTGACCCATATCAGTAGGCCTATAACGTTAACGCATATGTTTATTTCAGACATTTGTAACGAACCCCTTTGATCAGGCTTCATGAGTTTGGAAATGTTGTGGTCACTGTATACGTACTACAGAGGGGTCAGGTCGTTTAGGTAACAAGACGAATGTCGTTTCGGGACTTTTTTCGGGTCGTTTCGGGACATGTCAAAAGTCGGTTCGGGAATTTTCATTTTTTTCTTCTGTAGATACCATATTGTCTTTCTTTTTTAATAACATGTTTTAACATCAAATAAATTTGAACAATGGATTGGATAAAAGTTATTACAACTTATATCCTTCTCCCGCCATACATTTACCATTATACATGATTTAATTTAATAAAATATTAAGTAAATATATATAATATTCACAGACACAAATACACAACGTAAAAACATCGTTCAAACTATATTACTGGATTTGATGAATTGATTCACTTGTCTAAAACATATTCTACGTGTTTCAAGTTTTTACTTTCATGAAATTTAATTTCAATATAACCAGGGATGTTATACACATCCCTGATATAACCAAAAAAAATATGATAAAAACATTGTTGGAATCAATGTTAACTCATTCCTCACTTAATGTCAATAATGGAGAATAGAGTGAATTGAAAATATTGCAATATCAAACAATTGCAATGAACCTATCAATAATGAAAGAAATTGAATGTTGAATTTCATAAGTTTCTCTAGATCTGTATTTAATAATGAGACTAGTTTCACAATTAAGGTAACAACACACTGTTAATCGGGTAAATGTTGGTAGGTATCCCCTCAAACACTAGCAATCTGGTAACAC
Organism: Mizuhopecten yessoensis; assembly: GCF_002113885.1. NCBI lineage: Eukaryota > Metazoa > Mollusca > Bivalvia > Pectinida > Pectinidae > Mizuhopecten > Mizuhopecten yessoensis. The sequence continues at coordinate 362,676 of NW_018480024.1, read as the reverse complement.
TAATGATCCCAAGCACGTGTAAGTCGTGACACGGGTCATAGACTTATTAAAAACCATACTAGTGTATTTACAGGCCTTTATATGAAGCGGGAGCGAAATGTTATTTATAAGTGAAAATTCTATATGTCCCGAAACAACTTGATTAAGTCCCGAAACGTCTTCAGGATTCGCAAAACTACTTGATACCAAAACGACTAAAATTCATGTTTCAATATTTTACATTATTTTTGGCACTTTGACAACCCTAATTTTTCAACTTTATATAAATATAAACACTATTTATTTTACAACAATTATGAAACAAGTTATTTCAACTTATTTTAATCACTCTTGTTGGCCCAGATGTTAGTGCGTGGGGGGTCTTAGTGTGGGAGGAAACCAGAGTACCTGGAGAAAATGTGGTCGGGCAGGTGACCCCAACCTTTTCACGTCCGATCGGGGAATCAAACTCCGGTCGCCTTGGTGAAAGGCAAGTGCGCTATCCACTGCACCACCCGACCACCCTATACATTTTCAACTTTGTACTTTGTTTGCATTTTATTTCCTTTGTGATGCTGCTTTATATTTTAAAATAATTCAGCATGCCGAAACAACTACAACACAGACAGGATCGGACACAGTTGGATAGAGCAGAGACCTTCATATTGTAGGTCTCTTGTAAGAGCTAGAATTCAGCTCAGGTCCTTACTTGGGGTCATATCAACCTAGAATGGTCGGGTGGCACAGTGGATAGCACACAGATCTAGTATCTTTGATTTCAGTTGACTGTAAATCATGAAGCATGAACATGTATGCACTAAGTAGCTGATGTAGTCATCATGTTTAGTCATTTCACTTACCTTTTAGAATTCTAAAGAGTTTTAATACTTTACAACAAATTATATATACATTCACAGGTTGGCAGCCTAAGACTAAGAAAAAGACGCAATCGCTATATCTACATCGGGTTGTTTGTAAGTATTTGATGCCTGGAAATGTTGAAATTTGAAATATTGATAGTCTTCAATCAATTAAATACATTGAAGAAATTAAACAAAATACTGCTACAGAGCGAGTTTGTTTATTCACTTTGTGTATCTGTGGAGCATATATGTGTGAGTAAGGTCTAGAGGCCTGTTACATTTAAAGTAAAATAACTTAGTGAGTTTGCACCTCAAATCATCAGAAAGCTATTCATTCAGCCTTTATTTTGAAAATCAATAAATATAAAAACAAAGATGTTTTGATTAATCATGGTCTGTACTTCCTAGGTTGCTACAGTGTGTGGTCTAGCTATCGGCTTAGGACTTGGTCTTGGGCTCCAAAAACATAATGACAATGCAAGTAATACAAACGGAGTGGGGAGTGCTGCAAAAAGTCAAAAGATACAGCAAAATGGAGAATCTACAAAAGGACCCCTACCTGTTACTGTGGCAGCCTCTGTACCACCCCCAACCACTACTACTGTCGCAAAGGAAACGGTCCATCCCTCGACAAAAACGACCAAGGCCACCACTTTACCAACCTTGTCGACAGTACCCACTACCAGTAGTCCACCAGGCCTCACCACCCACAAAACAGGGGCACAGACCTGGATGGACCAGCCTTGTGAAGCGAACAAGAAATCCTGTCCTTGGCATGAAGGGTCTGTATGAATTTTGAACTAAATACAGCCTAAATTTTCAAAAATATGTTTTCATTTACTGGGTACATTTTTTTAAAAATCCTGTACCTTGCATAAAGGGTCTGTATTGATTTTGAACTAAAAACAGCTTATATAATTAGATTTAAAAAAAAATGTATATTCACAATATTTTTGAAAAAAAACTCGCTGTACATACAGATGTTTTTAGCGATGTGACATTTTTGAATTTAGATAAATAACCATGAAACAACATGTTGTGAATAATGTAAGGAATTATTTTGGTCTCTTTTAGACGTACCCCTCCTCTGCTGCTGGTGTCACTAGATGGGTTTAGAGCAGAGTATCTCCATCGAAATATGACTCCCACCATTGAAAGGCTGAGGGACTGTGGGGTACATACACCATACATGAGGGCTACCTACCCGACCTTGACCTTCCCAAACCACTACACCATTGTCACAGTAAGTACACACCCTACATACCTGACCTTGACCTTCCCAAAGCTACTACACCATCGTCACAGTAAGTACACACCCTAAATACCTGACCTTGACTTTCCTAAACCACTACACCTTCGTCACAATAAGTACACACCCTACATACTCAACCTTGACCTTCCCCAAACCACTACACCATTGTCACAGTAAGTACACACCCTACATACTCAACCTTGACCTTCCCCAAACATCTACACCATCGTCACAGTAAGTACACACCCTACATACCCGACCTTGACCTTCCCAAAACCACTATACCATCGTCACAGTAAGTACACACCCTACATACCCGACCTTGACCTTCCCCAAACCACTACACCATTGTCACAGTAAGTACACACCCTACATACCTGACCTTGACTGTCCCAAACCACTACACCATCGTCACAGTAATTAAGTACCCCCCTTCATATATGGCCACTTTGTCAATATTAGTCGTGATGAAGTTTGGCAATATTAGTCGTAATGAAGTTTGTTTGTATTAGTCGTGATGAAGTCTTGTCAATATTAGGTGTGATGAAGTTTGTCAATATTAGTCGTGATGACGTCTGTCAATATTAGTCGTGATGAAGTCTGTCAATATTAGTCGTGATGAAGTCTGTCAATAGTAGTCGTGATGAAGTCTGGCAATATTAGTCGTGATGAAGTTTGGCAATATTAGTCGTAATGAAGTCTGTCAATATTAGTCGTGATGAAGTCTGTCAATATTAGTCGTGATGAAGGTTGTTTGTACTAGTTGTGATGAAGTCTGTCAATATTAGTCGTGATAAAGTCTGTCAATATTAGTCGTGAGGAAGTCTGTCAATATTAGTTGTGATGAAGTCTGTCAATATTAGTCGTGATGACGTTTGTAAGTATTAGTCGTGATGAAGTTTGTAAGTATTGGTTGTGATGAAGTCTGTCAATATTAGTCGTGATGAAGTTTGTGAGTATTGGTTGTGACGAAGTTTGTAAGTATTGGTTGTGATGAAGTTTGTAAGTATTGGTTGTGAAGTAATTTATTAGTATTGGTTGTGATGAAGTCTATCAATATTAGTCGTGATGAAGTTTGTAAGTATTAGTTGTGGTGAAGTCTGTCAATATTAGTCGTGATGAAGTTTGTGAGTATTGGTTGTGATGAAGTCTGTCAATATTAGTTGTGATGAAGTTTGTAAGTATTGGTTGTGATGAAGTTTGTCAATATTAGTCGTGATGAAGTTTGTGAGTATTGGTTGTGACGAAGTTTGTAAGTATTGGTTGTGATGAAGTTTGTAAGTATTGGTTGTGAAGTAATTTATTAGTATTGGTTGTGATGAAGTCTATCAATATTAGTCGTGATGAAGTTTGTAAGTATTAGTTGTGGTGAAGTCTGTCAATATTAGTCGTGATGAAGTTTGTGCGTATTGGTTGTGATGAAGTCTGTCAATATTAGTTGTGATGAAGTTTGTAAGTATTGGTTGTGATGAAGTCTGTCAATATTAGTCCTGATGACGTCTATCAATATTAATCGTGATGACGTCTGTCAATATTAGTCGTGATGAAGTTTGTAAGTATTAGTTGTGGTGAAGTCTGTCAATATTAGTCGTGATGAAGTTTGTGAGTATTGGTTGTGACGAAGTTTGTAAGTATTGGTTGTGATGAAGTTTGTCAATATTAGTCGTGATGAAGTTTGTGAGTATTGGTTGTGACGAAGTTTGTAAGTATTGGTTGTGATGAAGTTTGTCAATATTAGTCGTGATGAAGTTTGTGAGTATTGGTTCTGATGAAGTTTGTAAGTATTGGTTGTGATGAAGTTTGTTAGTATTGGTTGTGATGAAGACTGTCAATATTAGTCGTGATGAAGTTTGTAAGTATTGGTTGTCATGAAGTCTGTCAATATTAGTCGTGATGAAGTTTGTGAGTATTGGTTCTGATGAAGTTTGTAAGTATTGGTTGTGATGAAGTTTATTAGTATTGTTTGGGATGAAGTCTGTCAATATTAGTCGTGATGAAGTTTGTGAGTATTGGTTGTGACGAAGTTTGTAAGTATTGGTTGTGATGAAGTTTGTTAGTATTGGTTGTGATGAAGACTGTCAATATTAGTCGTGATGAAGTTTGTAAGTATTAGTTGTGGTGAAGTCTGTCAATATTAGTCGTGATGAAGTTTGTGAGTATTGGTTGTGACGAAGTTTGTAAGTATTGGTTGTGATGAAGTTTGTCAATATTAGTCGTGATGAAGTTTGTGAGTATTGGTATTGATGAAGTCTGTCAATATAAGTCGTGATGAAGTTTGTAAGTATTAGTTGTAATGAAGGTTGTAAGTATTAGTTGTGTTGAAGTTTGTAAATATTAGTTATGATGAAGTCTGTCATTATTAATCATGATGATAAGGATGTATGATGTCTGTTTTCACCAGGGCCTGTACCCAGAGTCTCATGGCATTGTAGACAACAACATGTATGACCCTGTCATAAACCAGACGTTCACTCTGTATGGAAGCGTCAAGTATGGTCCTCAGTGGTGGGGCGGAGAACCGGTCAGTATCTCTGTTTTATTATCTTATGTGAATGTTCCTGACGTAAAAAATTAAATAATTCGAAACTGAACTGTCTCTAAAAAGGAAATGTTCATGAATTTTCTCAAATATTGTGACTTGAAAAACCTTATATGTGGTGATACTATGATTTTAGACAGGATATTCTGCAAATTATCATTCAATGATCAGACAATAATTGTTTGATATCTGGGTCTGATCATAATAACCCAATATTAGCTTTAAAATAATGGCATATCAATGCAAAACTTGTAATCTACTTAAATTCATTGTAGTGAAATTAATAACTTATACATTTGTACTAAATGTAATAGAATTTAAAATGATCTCTTCAATACAATAAATGCAATTGTTTGTAAATTTCAAAACATTTCTCAAAATTTGCTTTTTGAAAATTTGTTGATGATTCATTTATCTAAGCATCAATCTTGTGTCCATTGTAAATTAATGTTTTTGTGAACACTTAAATACAAATTTATTTTTCGATGACAGATCTGGACTACAGCAAAGAAACAGGGCAAGAAATCAGCGTCCATGTTCTGGGTCGGGTCTGATGTCAACATCTCAGGGATACAGCCAGATACATGGAGAATGTATGATGGGTAGGTGAAGGTCAGACATTTAGGTCAAGTTCAGATCTCTGTAGGTCAGCATCAGAGGTGAAGGTCAGACATCTAGGTCAAGTTCAGGTCTCTTTAGGTCAGCATCAGAGGTGAAGGTCAGACATTTAGGTCAAGTTCAGACAAGGCAGGATTGTCCTTGTACAAAATGTCAATGTAACCGGTTGGGCAGATCTATTCAGTGTTAGATTAATTCTTATGGGTACTAATTTCTGTAGAGTGGGGTTGGGGGGTTGGGAGGGGGGAGGGGTGGGGAAGAAGTTAAAGTCTGCTTCAGAACTATTTCAGTTAGTCTGAGATTACATTAAGGACTTTGGGCATTCTCGTCCTCAAAAAAAGTACAAATTTCAACTTCAAGAATTTATTTACCAATTTCTGTTATAAACATCATATTGGTTAAAGGGGCTATCTTTGTTGGTGCAGATTTTTTCCAATTCGCATGCCTAGATACCCTTCCATAGCAACAAAATTCCGTCACTATGCAGAAATAGCCAAAAGATGGTAGTTTTGGATGATTAGCCAACAGAAATTAAAGCCTCTGCATGTGACTAACAAAATTTCTTTCTACGATTGAACACAGGTATGTTTACGTATGTCAAATATTTATTTGTCTGGTGCATGCGGAGGCTTTCAAAAACTGAAGAATGTTTAGTTACATTGCTGCAAAATTGTCGATTTTCAACCAAATAGCACACACCAGACGATATTCCGTTTTATGTCTCTCTTTGTAATGCAATATCTCCGAAACCAGTTGTCGAATGAATTTGAAATTTCATATTTGCATACTTCATTTATTCCAGATTACGAATATTACAACTAATTCTAAATCCATGATGAGGCCGGATATGTCCCTAGTCCTTTAGTAATGAGAATCCTTTAACTGTTAAAGAAATATGACCTGTATTACTGACATATGTTGACTTGAGTTTGTGGGTTGTAGGTCAGTGACCTTTGAGGAAAGAGTGGACACTGTCCTTGGATGGCTGAGCTTGACAGATGACCAGCGGCCTGACCTTATCACCCTGTACTTCGACGAGCCTGACCACTCTGGACATGGCAGTGGGCCAGTAAGCTCAAAGGTAATATGTCTGAAACAATTGTCTTAACAGTTGTGGAATGAATTTACCGGGACAGTTTTACTAAAATCATATTAGTCTACACTAATATTTACTGTACAGTTTTTAATTTGACAAGGTTTGACCAGGTGATAAGCAGGTATGGGGTGATTTTTGTACGGTTGGTTGGGTACTTCCCCAGGTAGACTCCATGCTGACGAGGATTGACCAGGTGATAGACAGGTATGGGGTGATTGTTGTATGGTTGGTTGGGTACTTCCCCGGGTAGACCCCATGCTGACGAGGGTTGACCAGGTGATAGACAGGAATGGGGTGATTGTTGTATGGTTAACTGTGTATTTCCCCAGGTAACCTCCATACTGATGAGGGTTGACAAGGTGATAGACAGGTATGGGGTGATTGTTGTATAGTTCACTGTGTATTTCCCCAGGTAGTCTCCATGTTGATGAGGGTTGACCAGGTGATAGACAGTTATGGGGAGATTGTTGTATGGTTAACTGTTTTTCCCCAGGTAGACTCCATGCTGACTTGGGTTGACCAGGTGATAGACAGGTACAGGGGGATTGTGTATGGGTAACTGTGTATTTCCCCAGGTAGACTCCATGCTAACGAGGGTTGACCAGGTGATAGACAGGGATGGGGTGATTGTTGTATGGTTAACTGTTTAATTTTCCCAGGTAGACTCCATGCTGACTTGGGTTGACCAGGTGATAGACAGGTACAGGGGGATTGTTGTATGGTTAACTGTGTATTTCCTCAGGTAGACTCCATACTGACGAGGTTTGACCAGGTGATAGACAGGTATGGGGGGATTGTTGTATGGTTGGTTGGGTACTTCCCCAGGTAGACTCCATGCTGACGAGGATTGACCAGGTGTTAGACAGGTATGGGGTGATTGTTGTATGGTTAGCTGTGTATTTCCTCAGGTAGGCTCCATACTGACGAGGGTTGACCAGGTGATAGACAGGGATAGGGTGATTGTTGTTTGGTTAACTGTTTTTCCCCAGGTAGACTCCATGCTGACTTGGGTTGACCAGGTGATAGACAGGTACAGGGGGATTGTGTATGGTTAACTGTGTATTTCCCCAGGTAGACCCCATGCTGATGAGGGTTGACCAGGTGATAGACAGTTATGGGGTGATTGTTGTATGGTTAACTGTGTATTTCCCCAGGTAGTCTCCATGTTGATGAGGGTTGACCAGGTGATAGACAGGTATAGGGTGATTGTTGTTTGGTTAACTGTTTTTCCCCAGGAAGACTCCATGCTGACTTGGGTTGACCAGGTGATAGACAGGTACAGGGGGATTGTGTATGGTTAACTGTGTATTTCACCAGGTAGACCCCATGCTGATGAGGGTTGGCCAGGTGATAGACAGTTATGGGGTGATTGTTGTATGGTTAACTGTTTTATTTTCGCAGGGAGACTCCATGCTGACTTGGGTTGACCAGGTGATAGACAGGAACAGGGTGATTGTGTATGGTTAACTGTGTATTTCCCCAGGTAGACTCCATGCTGACAAGAGTTGACCAGGTGATAGACAGTTATGGGGTGATTGTTGTATGGTTAACTGTTTTTCCCCAGGTAGACTCCATGCTGACTTGGGTTGACCAGGTGATAGACAGGTACAGGGTGATTGTTGTATGGTTAACTGTGTATTTTCCCAGGTAGACTCCATGCTGACAAGGGTTGACCAGGTGATAGATAGGTATGGGGTGATTGTTGTATGGTTAACTGTGTATTTCCCCAGGTAGACTCCATGCTGACTAAGGGTTGACCAGGTGATAGACAGTTATGGGGTGATTGTTGTATTGTTAACTGTGTATTTCCCCAGGTAAACTCCATGCTGACGAGAGTTGACCAGGTGATAGCGAGGTTGATGGAAGGCCTGTATAGCCGTGACATACACAACTGTGTAAACCTCATCATACTTGCTGACCATGGTAAGTAATGCATATTATACACAATCCTGCTGTTTTTACTCAATCAATCAAAGGTGTGAATCTTTGAAAAATGAGGTAAAAAATATATACTATTCCTTTTTTCACACTCCATAATGAGGGGGAATTTATCCTTATAGCGAACATTAGTAAAGAACCATTATATAGATTGTTATCAAAATGTGAAGGGCGAAATTAAAGCTGAGCAAATATGAATTTTATCAGAGAAGAGGGAAAGATTGACTGGGCGAACATTTTCTGGTATACAGTTGTCACTGAGAAATGATTAAAAATTCATAACTAAATACTAGTGAAAGTCTTTTAGTGGAATTCAGTAGCAGAATGTACTAAACTTTATTTTCACTTATTAAAGGAATGGAGGCCACATCTTGTGACAGGAAGGTAGAGCTAAGTACCTATGTCAAAACCAATGAGGTGCTAGTGTTTGACGGCACCATTGGTCGAGTCCACAAGGATTTCCATCAACAAAAGATTGGCAAGGAGTATGTTGTGGTCAAAAATACTACAGGTATGTCATACTAGTTACATAGACAAGGTCAGAAATAATACAGGTATGTTATATTAGTAACATAGACAAGGTTAGAAATTATACAGGTATGTTATACTAGTAACATAGACAAGGTCAGAAATAATACAGGTATGTTATACTAGTTACATAGACAAGGTCAGAACTAATACAGGTATGTTATACTAGTAACATAGACAAGGTCAGAAATAATCCAGGTATGTTATACTAGTTACATACACAAGGTCAGAAATAATGCAGGTATGTTATACTAGTTACATACACAAGGTCAGAAATAATACAGGCATGTTATACTTGTTACATAGACAAGGTCAGAACTAATACAGGTATGTTATACTAGTTGCATGGACAATGTCAGAAATAATACAGGAATGTTATACTAGTTACATGGACAAGGTCAGAAATGATACAGGTATGTTATAATAGTTACATAGACAAGGTCAGAAATGATACAGGTATGTTATACTAGTTACATAGACAAGGTCAGAAATAATACAGGTATGTTATACTTGTTACATAGACATGGTCAGAAATGATACAGGTATATTATAATATACTAGTTACATAGACAAGGTCAGAAATAATACAGGTATGTTATACTTGTTACATAGACAAGGTCAGAAATGATACAGACAAGGTCAGAAATGATACAGGTATGTTATACTAGTTACATAGACATGGTCAGAAATAATACAGGTATATTATACTAGTTACATAGACATGGTCAGAAATAATACAGGTATGTTATACTAGTTACATAGACAAGGTCAGAAATAATACAGGTATGTTATACTAGTTACATAGACAAGGTCAGAAATGATACAGTTTTCCTATAGAAAAAATAAACAGACCCTAAAAGTAAACTGTGATATCTTTTTACACTTAATTACCTGCCCTTTTTATACGCCCGTCAAATTTGACGGAAGTATTATGGTATGGCGTTATCCGGCCGGCGTAAACTTTTGTTTGTCCGGCAATCTCCTCCTACAGTTTTCGACCGATCTCTTTGAAACTTGGTTTACATTATAATCATGATATGAAGTTGTCTCCCATAAAAGAATTTTGATTCTACAATTTTTCCAAAAGTTATTGCCCTTTGTTCATTTCAGTATTTGATTTTTTGTCCAGAGATCTCCTCCTACATTTTATGACGGATTTCTTTGAAACCAAGGAGGCTTAATAATCATGATATGTTGTTGTGTTTCTTTGAAAAGAATTTTGATTCAACAATTTTTGCAAAAGTTATTGCCCTTTGTTTATTTCAGTATTTGATTTTTTGTCCGGCAATCTCCTCCTACATTTTTCAACGGCTCTCTTTGAAACTTAGTATATTTTATAATCATGATATGAAGTTGTGTCCCCCTTAAAAGAATTTTGATTCGACTTCTTTTGCAAAAGTTATTGTCCTTTGTTCATTTCAGTATTTGATTTTTTGTCGGAGATTTTCTCCTACATTTTTTACAGCATGTCAGCTAACCATTCTTAGAATGATGCAGATCTTTTTTCAATGAAAGAAAGTATATAACACTATATGGCATTCAACGGACGTATATTGTCCCGCCCCACGGTACTCTTGTTGCAATCTGTAATGGGGGTGAATTTATCATGAAGGTTAATATAAATGCATGCGATAACAACAAAAAGTATTTCCATAATTCAAAATGAAATAAACACCAGGCAAATATGCATTTCACCCGTGAGGAATGGATATTTCATTGGCAAAAAAATACCTGGTAGAATACTTGTTGTAAGAAACAATATGTAATATCAACGAGTCCGAAATCATGCAGTTATATTGTAACACTGTCCAGCTCCTCCACTCCACATGAATCAATGTACTTCAGTATCAATTCCACTGTTTAGTATTGAACATCTCATCCTGCAGTATTTATGTTTTTGTTGTGTTTGACAGTGATGACTGAAGCAGCCCTGCTGAAGCGACTGGAGTGTAAGAGTGGCCATTTCCATGCCTTTTCACAACAAGACATTCCTGTCCGCCACCACTACTCCAACAACCCACGTATAGGGGATGTCATCCTGGATGTCCAGGCCAAGTGGACAGTGTCAAGGTAATAGTTGACCACTTGCACTGTTGTATCACATCTTATTTCTTAAGGAGCTAGTTAGCACCCCCGCATCAGTGATGCAGTACCCTATAGCTATCACATGATTGTCCATCTGTCTGTCCGTCCACATTTTGTTTCAAGAGATTGACTAATCTTTTTGAAATTTGACTTTGCGTTACACTGCGACATGTAGATGTGCGATAGGGGTTTTAAAAGTTTCTAAGGTCAAGGTCACTGTTAGAAAATTAGACCATGGGGTACAGTCAGGCCCATTTCTAGTAAAGATCTTAATGATTTATTATGATGTTAATAAACCATGATGGTAGTTAGAAAAGTTGATGTCTCTCATATCATATTTACCCACAAAATACTTAAACAGGCCTCTGTATCTTCTACATTTCTTGTGATGACATCTCAGTAATATATTTGAAAAATAAAGTGAAATATTTTCTAAATGTATTTCTATATGATGCTGTTGTACATCTCTTGCCAGGAAGCGAAGTTCCTTTTGTTTGCAAGGTAACCATGGTTACGACAACCTGTACAAAAGTATGCAGGTAGGTACGCAACTTCAGACATGGATGTTTGTACATACTTCTTCCCTTTAAGTCACTGTTTTTATAATAAATTTACTCATTTTATTGGTTTGTAAACAGAGTTAACTTCTGTATGGTATTTCACCTTTTAGTATTTTACTTGTTGAATTAAATTGTTTAATTTGTTTAATTGATTTATGGGGCTGATATCTCGCTGTAGTGTCAATCTGAACTAGTTCCCAGGATTTGTGGGGCTTTCGGGGGTGTTTGGGTGATGGGAGTTATTTTACAAGTGTTTTAACAAAATAACTTAAATACAATAGTGAATTGGTATTTTATGGTATTATTCAGCAGTAAAAGGGTAAACAGGTCTTTTCTACATCCTCGTATATTCATGGTATTAATATTCACTGAGTATTCAATTTTGAGCTATCCTAGCTTGGTTATCGCAAACATGGCAAAATTAAATCCCCTGCGAAAATTAGCAACTATACAGCACAGAACTGTCTATTTCAGTGAGACTTTGAGAGATGTGTATTGACTGTTATGACTGCGAATGATCTAAACATTTGTAAAATTTTGTTTATGTTTTGAAGATGGGTAGCTGCTGATTGTTGGTAATATTTCACTGTTAGAAAGAAATAAAAAGCCTTATGAACCAATGAAAACAAATATTTGTAAATGTCTGAATAGTGAAAGTCAGATTTGCATTGTAATTTAATCCCACAATACTATAGCTAACAAAAAGTGGAATAATTTCCAGCTGTCATGTTATGTGTTTATTGGTAATAATTTGTTTTTAAGTAAAAATGTGCCAATATAAAAAGATGTATTTTTATGATCCTTGATTCCATAGTGTGAGGAAATATCTCTTTCTCAAATTTTCATTCTGTTTAGCGTGTATCTGAGGAATAACTTGTAGCAGTTTCATAGATGCCATACAGGGGACAAGAGATCTGTTTTAGTTATGGCGTTAAAAGTACTTAAATGGATTTGTATTATTATTTATTATTATTATTTATTTCATACAATTTTTCAGGCTTTATTTTTGGCTCATGGACCAGGATTTAAGGTGAATTACACAACCAAACCATTTGAGAACATTGAGCTCTACAACATGATGTCAGGTGGGTATCACTTATCTTGTTGTTATATTTTCAATACACATTCTGTATGACTAAAGCCTATGGCTAGCATGAGTTGACGAGGAATTAACATTTTTAAACTTGTGGCTTATAATGGTATGCTTTGTAGCCCAGGAGTTAATATAGCCTCTCCTGCTACATCTCAATGCCCCTTGCGCTTCACAACATCAAAAACACGACTTTGCAACTTATGTTTCTTTTTTGTTTCAAAAGAACATATACTATGAAAATGGACTTTAAAAGGGGTTTGAAAGTTTTTCAAGTTCAAGGTCAAGGTCACTATTACTAGAAATAGACAATTGGGGGTATGGCCAGGCACATGACGGGGCCCCAAATAAGCAAAACTATAATCTATTTTATATGTATAGGTGTCCAGAATTTCTTTGGCATTCCAACAAGATTCATTTGCAATGTGTGTTTTGATTGGATACGGACCATGTACTATTACATGTTAATATGACTATAAAAAATTGTTTTGTTGTCGAAGGTGAAAGCAATATCTATTAAAAATGATATTCCTGTCCATATAGATCTACTAGAGATTGTGCCAAGCTCTAATAATGGTACCACTGGGTCACTGGATGACATGCTGAAGAACCCTCAAACAAGAGATCAACCCAACTTAAGTAAATGTCCCAAGTGTAATACACATATTGCTATTGGACCACAACAGGCACTCTGTGGCTGTGACAACATGGTGAGAGTTAATGAGTGTACATTTTAGTTAACAAGGCATTCTGTGACTAAAGACGACTTTGTGAGAATAGTTTTATTGAACGAGGATCTCTCGGGCTGTGAAAACACGGAGAGAGTTAACGAGTGTAAATTTTATTTAACAAAGCATTCTTTGTCTGAGAGGACTAAACCAGACTTTGTGAGAAAAGTTTTATTGAACAAGGATCTCTCTGGCTATGACAAACGGTGAAAGTTAATGAATGTCAATTTTATTTAACCAAGCCTTCTGAGTCTGAGAGGACTTCATACTTGCCAAATTTCCATGGGGGAGATAATGTGTGCTCGGAATTAAAAGCATTATTGAAATGTGTTTATGTACACCCTAGGGGAAAATAGCACTTTTACATAAAATCTTTTCAATGAACTATTCTCACAGATGAAATCATCAGATCTTAGAAAATAGGAATAGTTTAGCAATTTCACTGGTTAAAAATGCTCAATTTTAGGGTCCAAGATTGGGAGTCTAGCTCCCACCTAAATAGAGAGAGTTGGCAAGTATGCGACTTTGTGAGAATAGTTTTATTGAGCAAGGATCTCTCAGGCTTTGACAAAACCAGAAGGGTAGTTTTACCATACAAGTTTGACATGTGTGAAGGAAACTCGTATTTCTGTAATTAGTTTTCTGGAGGTCTCTTTTTCAGATTGAATAGCATAGCTATGTAACTGATGAAAGTAGCTAAATTGAGATATAAATATAAACTAAGATAAGAGATTTCTCAATATCATGCTGTAACAAATTAAACTTATCATCTTTTGACATCCTAATGATTTGAAGTTTTGATTGCCTGAAGCTGCCAACTAGCACCACTGCCTCGGTGCGGAGTTATACCCCCTTGTTTGGCGCTCCGGTCACCACTCATAGTGGGTTACAGATATGTGAACTGGATCAGGGAAACTTCAGGACTGGGTACAGCAAACTGTTTCATACACCTGTCTGGTCAACCTTCACTCTCACCAGGAAACAGGTAAGGATCCAGAAATTGTCAAATTCATGTTTAATTTGTCCTGAATGATATTTTAAGATCACTATACGGATGTCTAAATCTCAAACATAATGATGTAATGTATAAATACAATTTGAAAAAGAAGAAGAAAAAACAACTATGTGTTTGTTGTCATCTGTTGATTATGTTGGGTTTAAGCTATTTTCTGTTTGTCTTTGTGCCAAGAATGTGAGTTTGTTGGACGATGCATGTGTGCTGCTAGACCAGAGATTACCGAAGGTTTCATGTGACAGTTACCATGGTAACAACATCACACAGGTGTTTCTGTACAATCCAGGTAAGGGCCAGAGATGAGATTTTTTTTATAAAAAATCAGGATATGGTGACATTCCTATATATGTGGTAAGTTTTATGAAAAGCTATAAAATATTCAACCTTTTTTTCATCGAGCTCAATATGTTTTTTTGTTTTTTTCAAATGCCAGATAAATTAGATTTTGACTATTTACCATAAATGTCTTTCAACATATGTATAAATTAGGGTTTCAAAACTTCAAAGTAGTCTCTAATCCATTACAATTTTTAGTTTAATGAAAAGGGTACAATGTTCATACTTTGTCAGAAAGATAAATCTGTAACAGGAATTCTGTGTGGAGAACACAGTCATTATTTGTAATCACATATATTTCAATTATTCTTGCTTCTGAGAAACAGTAAGTTGCTGGACTCCTTGAATCTCTGTCTTACCTGCATGGATGCCAGTGAAAAGACATTCCTATATATGTGGTTTTGTTTCTTAAATGAAGTTTATGAAAAGCTATAAAATATTCAACCTTTTTTCCATCGAGCTCAATATATGTAAAAAATAATATATATGTTTTTGAACTTTCTATGGCTGTCCTGTTAACAGGTTTTGACACCATACAGACAGAGAGTAGACTACACACCAACACTGTCCCAATGTACAGAGGATTTTATTCAGGTGAGAAGGTTTATTGAACATTGTCTGTTTGTCATAATACACAGTAGGCCTACATATACATATTTTTTTCTTTATTACATTTGTATTTCTAATATTATGTGAAAAATACATCGAGTGATATTTTGTTTTCAAGATTGTAAGGTTGGGAGTTTCTCTCCCCACTTCTCCACACATTCCCCCCCCCCCCTCTTATTCACATTCACCTTATGGCAAAAATTGTTAAGAATCAATATACATGTAAAATGAATATGTCCTCAAAATACATCTGTGTATAGTAAAGATGTTCTGTTATTGCAGGTTTTCAAATAATTTTACTAAATGACTAATTTTGTTCAGGTATTTGGCGATATGTGTGGACATTGATAAGTGATTACAACAGACAATCACAGGGCATCCAAGTGACCGCTGGACCGGTGTTTGACCACAACTCAGATGGACTATGGGAGGGGATCACCAACAGCACAAGGTAAGTCATGCTATTTAATTTTGGATTAAAACAGAAATTTCAATCCATTGAAAACAAAAAAATGTACCCTTATGGCTTTCAACAAGTGTAAGATTTGACATTCAATGGGTAGAACTTTTTTTAACCCATTTACCCCTAAATTCATATTTGAACCTTACCAAATCAAAGACTGGACAAGTACATTTTAAAAATGTAGGGATGAATGAGTTGAATCTGTCAGATCATTAACACAAAGGTAGATAAAAATTTAATTAGGGCTAATGTATTTTGAAAGACATCAAGACAGACATACTGATTTACAATATTTAGACAATTCTAACAAATGATAATGACTTTATGTAGGCTTTGAATGATTAACCTCTGGTTACAGATTTGTGGATGCTGGGAAAACTGTTGCGATACCGTCCCATTATTTCATCATTCTTGTCCGATGTTCCGAACCACTGGTCAATGTGTCGTCATGTGATGTTGACAAGCTGGACACAATGACCTTCATCATCCCACACTTGGACAGAGAACCCAACTGTCTGGTAAGTGTCCCGTCTGTGTACAGGTGGGAACAGACAAAGGCTACCATTACACATGGACAGAGAACCCAACTGTCTGGTAAGTGTCCCCTCTGTGTACAGGTGGGATCAGACAAATGCTATCATAACAGATGGACAGAGAACCCAGCTGTCTGGTAAGTGTCCTGTCTGTGTACAGGTGGGAACAGACTAATGCTATCATTACACATGGACAGAGAACCCAGCTTTATGGTAAGTGTCCCGTCTGTGTACAAGTGGGAACAGACAGATGCTATCATTACACAGGGACAGAGAACCCAACTGTCTGGTAAGTGTCCCGTCTGTGTACAGGTGCGAACAGACAAATGCTATCATTACACATGGACAGAGAACCCAGCTGTATGGTAAGTGTCCCGTCTGTGTACAAGTGGGAACAGACAAATGCTATCATTACACAGGGACAGAGAACCCAGCTGTCTGGTAAGTGTCCCGTCTGTGTACAGGTGGGAACAGACTAATGCTATCATTACAGATGGACAGAGAACCCAACTGTCTGGTAAGTGTCCCGTCTGTGTACAGGAGGGAACAGACTAATGCTATCATTACAGATAGACAGAGAACCCAACTGGCTGGGAAGTGGCCCGCCTGTGTACAGGTGGGAAAAGACGAATGCTACCATTACACATGGACAAAGAACCCAACTGTCTGGTTAGTGTCCTGTCTGTGTACAAGTGGGAACAGGCAATTGCTATCATTACACAGGGCCAGAGAACCCAGCTGTCTGATAAGTGTCCCGTCTGTGTACAGGAGGGAACAGACTAATGCTATCATTACACATCGACAGAGAACCCAACTGGCTGGGAAGTGGCCCGCCTGTGTACAGGTGGGAACAGTCAAATGCTATCATTACACTTGGACAGCGAACCCAACTGTCTGGTCAGTGTCCCGTCTGTGTACAGATGGGAACAGACAAATGCTCTCATTACACATGGACAAAGAACCCAACTGTCTGGTTAGTGTCCTGTCTGTGTACAAGTGGGAACAGACAGATGCTATCATTACACAGGGACAGAGAAGCCAGCTGTCTGGTAAGTGTCCTGACTGTGTACAGGTGGGAACAGACGAATGCTCCCAATATTACACATGGACAGAGAGCCCAGCTGTATGGTAAGGGTCCCGTCTGGGTACAGGTGGGAACAGATAAATGCTATCATTACACATCGACAGAGAACCCAACTGGCTGGGAAGTGGCCCGCCTGTGTACAGGTGGGAACAGACGTATGCTACCAATATTACACATGGGCAGAGAACCCAACTGTCTGGTAAGTGTCTGTCTGTGTACAGGTGGTAACATACAAATGCTATCATTACAGATAGACAGAGAGCCCAACTGTCTGGTAAGTGTCCTGACTGTGTACAGGTGGGAACAGTCAAATGCTATCATTACAGATAGACAGAGAACCCAACTGGCTGGGAAGTGGCCCGCCTGTGTACAGGTGGGAACAGCCGAATGCTACCAATATTACACATGGACAGAGAGCCCAGCTGTATGGTAAGGGTCCCGTCTGGGTACAGGTGGGAACAGACGAATGCTACCAATATTACACATGGGCAGAGAACCCAACTGTCTGATAAGTGTCCTGTCTGTGTGCAGGTGGGAACAGACAAATACTATCATTACACATGGACAGAGAACCCTACTGTCTGGTAAGTGTCCGTCTGTGTACAGGTGGGAACAGACGAATGCTACCAATATTACACATGGACAGAGAACCCAACTGTCTGGTAAGTGTCCCGTCTGTGTACAGGTGGGAACAGACTAATGCTATCATTACACATGGACAGAGAACCCAACTGTCTGGTAAGTGTTCCGTCTGTGTACAGGTGGGAACAGACAAATGCTATCATTACAGATGAAGATTTCCTTAACCTACCAGTAGTTCATTAGTTGTTATTCTTGGTCAATTTTTATGTCCGGTTTTAGATTAGACCTTGATTATTCTCTATTTTCAGCCAGATGAAGACTACCTGGCCCAACATGTTGCTAGGATACGGGATGTGGAGCTACAAACAGGACTGGATTTCTTTTCAGATTTAGATGTCGTCCGAAGTGTCAAACTGAGGACGCACCTGGCCACACAAGTGTGGGCAGTCAAAGACCTGGCTCTTCACTGGTCAGAACTAGCCTGTAGTGACCACAGCACTGGTCAGTGTAAAGGGTATGTAGATGTAGTTTCTTAGAATGTTCAAACAACTTAACAAATAACAGTCTTCAGTGTGCCCCCAAACAGGGAGATTTTTTTACCCCGTAAACAGTCTGTGGTACCCCTATTTTTCAAGACTTATAAGTACTTGGGAATACAAAATCTGTTTTTTTTTTTTTTTTAAATCGAAATAAATCACCAAAATCCAAAAAACAGTGTCGTTCTGAGTTTTGTTCGTGAGATGCTGTTTTTTACTTATAAGTTACTTTCCCTATTTAGTGGACAACTTATGTATAAGAGTTTGTATGAGTAAAGGTTCAGATGATAAATTGGTCGTGATTTGTTGAGGTGACTACCCCCATTGCTGTATCAAATAGGGTCATGGGTGTTAGACAATGTTATGATGACAGTTTACTTAACATCTAAGGAAGAAGCCCTTGCTGCTGATCTCCCTGGATGGGTTTCGTGCTGACTATATCCAGAGGAACATCACACCTGTCATCCACAAGATGCGTCAGTGTGGGGTACACACTCCATACATGAGGGCTACGTTCCCTACTGTGACCTTCCCCAACCACTACACCATTGTCACAGTAAGTACACATGCTGCATTTATGACCTTGACCTTCCCCAACCACTATACCATTGTCACAGTAAGTACACACCCTACATACACCTGACCTTGACCTTCCCCAACGACTACACCATCAACAATTAAGGTCACATCTAACCTGACCTTGACCTTCCCCAACCACTACACCATTGTCACAGTAAGTACACATCCAACCTAAATGACCTTGACCTTTTCCCAACCACTATACCATTGTCACAGTAAGTACACACCCTACATACACCTGACCTTGACTTTCCCCAACGACTACACCATCAACAATTAAGGTCACATCTAACCTGACCTTGACCTTCCCCAACCACTACACCATTGTCACAGTAAGTACACACCCTACATCCACCTGACCTTGATAATTTCTTCTCACATTCAGAGATTCACAGAATATATATATCCTGCTATCTTTGAATTGCTTGGCACCTAAATGTCTAACAAATTTGGGCCACATAGCACAGTTTGTAAAAACGCTGGCTTGTTGACAACTGGGTTTTTGTTAGAATGTGATAGTGTCCTTGAACTGGATTTGACCCTTGCTGCTCAACTCCTTCGGCTTAGAGTGGAGTATTTTATAGTCTATGTTGGGTATTACTGATGTGGTTTCCATGCTGTAGTATTCATGAATAAGTGGTATGGCACTTTAAATATTCTGCTTAAAATACAAACCCATAACGTGCAAAAAACCTATACAAACCCATGACCTCACACATTCACACTTATAGTGCTACAAAATTGGATCTTAAACAGAATAATATAGCCAACACCCATACAAAAGTGGGTTGTTGTTTAGTGGGGTGCTGCGCTTGAACATGGATGCCCAAAGTATGCAGGGTGATCAATGAACAATTAAATATGAAAAGGGAAGAATCTATCACAACAGGCTCAAGTGTCACCAGGACGTTGGTACTTATTCTATGGGGCGGCTAGTTTCAACAATTTTCCCCTGAAGTACTTTTTCGGAGTTCAGTTCATATTAAAACGTACAATTAAATGTACAATAGACATGGACAGATAATCCTTACTTACCATTGTAATGTTATATGAGTACTGTTACTTTCTGTTACACATGCAATTACTTTGTTTAACCCTTTCACCACTGCAGACCATAATGGACTCATCAAAATCAATGCATGGAAGAGTTTACTAAAGTTACATAGGGTTGAAAGGGTTAATAAGAATTCTCATATTTGTAATACACCATGCCAGGATGAACTAGTTATATATTTTTTTCTTTTAAAGTAAGTACAAATACATTGTAATGATGACGCGTGAACATTGGATTACTCCCACGCCCTCCTGGTTATTTTGACTGTCAACCCCTCGTGTATGTTAAATACTTAACAGTAATTTCCTTGAAATTTCTTTTTTGAATGAGGTGCTATACAAATAGTGTGTAATACAATAATGAAATTGGAAAAGTATGTCTTGCTAGTTTTAACGGGTTGGAAAAATTAAATTACATTTGAAGATATGCTCTTTGAGAACATATGAAAATTGAGCTAACAATCTGCAGGTAGCCAGTGTTATAAGTAAATAACTTTTTACAGGGGCTGTACCCAGAGTCGCACGGAATAATCTCCAACAAGATGTACGATGAGCACATTGGGAAATACTTCACATTGGGCAGCTGGACCAAGATGGACCCACGCTGGTGGGGAGGCGAACCAGTGAGTCCTCAAACATATGACAACAGTTTGTTGTGTTTTTTATGCCCCCGCCATAAAATGGGGGGGCACATCGTGTTGCCTATGTCCTGTCGCGTCCCGTCCCGTTACGTCCCAGCCAATAGCGAGGGCATTTATGTCTTACAGACATTTTCTAGTTTAACCAGAGTTGAGATGGTGGCCATGTATTAATTTATATAAAAACTTGTGGCAGGTATGAATTATACATAGGACTAATCGCCTTCTAGCTTCCCTTTAGCACGGTGGTAGAGCTTCTGACATGGAAGTCTGGGATTGCTAGGTTCTATCCCCAGGGGAAGCACACTAACCTCTTTTTCCTGTTACAAATGGTGACCATGGCCCTCCCTGTGGCGTCAGGGAGTTAGAACCTGGGTTGTGATGTTTGAGGGCGAACACATTTAGAAAAGAGGGGAGTAGTTTTGCAGATTTTAATTGTACATAGGATTACGGTCGCCTTCCAGCTTTGAGCTAGAGGGAATATCCCTTTAGCTCAGTGGTAGAGCATCCGTCTGGGATCCTGGAGATCGAGGGTTCGATCCCCGGTGGAAGCACACTAACCTCTTTCCTGTTACAAACCTATTTAATGAGTACATATATACTGTTAATCAGTACATTTTTGTCCCTTATTATATATAAAAAATTACATTTTGAATACATTTTGTAAAATATCAAATTTTGTAATATTGTATAAAATATGTAAATTTTGCCGTGAATACTTGTATAATTTCAGAGTTGTTTTGTGGTTGCAATAAAACTGCATATATTTGTGCAGTCCATGTATCGGATGATTTAACTTCCTTTTGTGCAAATAATCAAACAGATTGTGTCGAGTAAATGGTCTGTAATCAGAAAACTTAAAAAGGATTATTATACATGTCCAATTCATGTTGCACAGTACTATGTCAAGTATTCACTTGCTTTTGCATTGTCATACAATGTATTAACTATCTGATTATGTATTTAAAAGTTGGGCATTTATAAAATTTCTGCCTTTTACAAACAATGTTACTCTATATTCACTTAAAAAGTGTAATTACTACCTTACCAGTGTATGTATACTTCTATTTTTAGATATGGATAACGGCAAAGAAGCAAAATAAGAAGACAGCGACCTACTTTTGGCCAGGATCTGATGTCAACATTTCTGGTAGGACAAATTATGCTTGACATTGATTATTTAAACGTTCAAACAAGAAGATACTTCAGATATAATGTGAACTATATGTAGCTTTTCTAAATGTGGTTTAAATTTCTGTCATTGTTCTAGAATCTTGACAAAAAAATATAAAAACAGTTGACTGATTTTTTAGTTTTTTGTCTAGATTATTATGTGCATTATTGAATGTGTTGTTTCAAAATTTGTTGAAAGATTTTCATTTGATTTATAGGAACTTATCCTGACTATTGGAAGCCCTACAAAGGGTAAGTAAGCATCTTTAGGCCATCCATGAAAAATAAGAATTGTTGAAAAAAATAAGAAGGGGAGGGGGCATATAATACTAGTGTTGCCCATGTCCGTCCAGTCACATTGGGATTCTATGTAAACACCCTAGCAACTTCACACTTTGACAGATTTTCATCAAACTTTGTACAAATGTCAAAAGTATGCAAATACGTCAGATGTGTTGGTGTTTTAGGGTTCTAACGTCAAGGCCTATATTACCATTGCTATTTAACCCTTTCACCACTGTAGACCATAATGGACTCATCCATATCAAAGAATGGTAGAGTTAACTCAAGTTACATAGGGGTGAAAGGGTTAAAGAAAATCATCAACCAATTGCAATTCAGAGTCATCAATTAACAAAGTTTAATTCCTGATGGATTTTGATAATACGTACTTTACAAAGGTCAAGTGTGAGAATACCTTGAATGGGTACATATTTCAGTGTGTCAAGATCAAAGTCGTTTGTAACTTTTTATAAAGCATTATCAAACACTGGACCGGATTTCATGTGGGGGCTGGCTGGGCATTCATGTCTTACAGACATTTTCTAGTTTTATCAGTCTTTGTAACTTAATACATGTATGCATACCTGTTAATCTCTGAAATTCTCATATCCAGTCATATCCAGTCATATCCACAGCCATATCCAGTCATGTCCAGTCATATCCAGATATTGACTCAGTTATATCTGGTCATAATACCAAACAATATTTTTTGGCATTCCAAGAAATGTTACAGAATATGCTTGTTTCTTCATATTTTGTGATACATAGTCATATGAGTTAACATCATGAGAACTCAAAATACATATTTCCTAATCAAAAGAGCGTTGTCATTTATTGTTGCTATGTGAAAGCAAAATTTTCTCTTGGTGCTATATTTGGATTACGACATGAAATAGCTGTTTTACTTAAGCTGTTTTACTTAAGGTGTTATCATACTTGATCATATGTTGCTGAATATCTGGTGTTTCCAGNTGCAACTCAATTAAAATCAAACCCTAAAAATCCTGCTTTCAACCAAGTATTCAACCCCAAATACCAAAACATATTTACGCAAAACCAAAAACTTCTGCCAACATTTGGTATCCGAATTTTGAATTTCCTGCAAGAACTCAACATAAAATTGACGGACATAGCTGAATTTAACATATCTGATGTTCCTCCGTGGACCATTCAAACCCCCGATTTTAACTTTACATTACATGAGCGAGGGAAATCAAGTGTTATGCCCGAAGAACACAAATCCTCCTTTCGGGAATGCATTTCGAATTACCCTTCTCATACACAACTTTACACCGATGGCTCCAAAGAAGGTGAGAAAGTGGCAGCAGCCTGCTGTACTGCCAATACTTGCACTTCAGTCCGACTACCAGACGGCGCCTCCATCTTTTCTGCTGAAGCATGCGCCATTGGTTTGGCCCTCGACCATATCGATGAACACCGCATTAAAAAGGCAATTATTTGTTCAGACTCTCTATCTGTCCTACAGAGTTTACAGTTACGAGATCCTAAAAACACAATCGTACAAAACCTTGCTCATCGAATATCTCGTATATTAAAAAAGTCTAAAATAACTTTACTATGGATTCCGAGCCATGTCGGAATAAAAGGCAACGAATTTGCTGACAGGGAAGCAAAAAATGCATTGAATCTCGAACAAACAAATATCAAACTACCATACACAGATTTTAAACCTACTATTCGTACAGCCATTCAAAATGAATGGCAGAAACGCTGGTCTCTGGAGACCAACAACAAACTTTTTAAGATACAACCGAAACTTAAAACATCTATTCCCAGTCGGAAAGATCGTAGAGAGGAAGTTGTCCTCGCTCGGCTCCGCACTGGGCACACATATCCTACTCATTCGTACCTTTTAAAACGAGAAGATATACCTTCATGCCACGCATGTGACACTCCATTTACAGTGGAGCATTTTTTAATAGAATGTTCCGATTTTAAACACATTCGTGATAACTACTTCCGAGTCCCGGATATGAAAACACTTTTCAGTTCCGTGGATTCGAAGGCATTATTTAACTATTTGAAAGACATCGGTCTATTTTATAGACTCTGATGTCTTTTAACCCACCTTATCCTTTTTGACGTTATATATATATCGCATATTCCATATCATCTATTCGTTATCTCTTTTATTATTTTAACCCCCTTTTATTATTTTTAATTATCTACACATACAATGCGAATACTTTTAAAATGAACCATTTTATCTGATTTTATCTTCGCTATTCACATGTTTGTTAAAAAAGTAAAGTGAATAAATAAATCACCATGGCCCTAAATGACCACAGCCGTCGATGGGCCGTTAAACATAAACAAACAAACAAACAAACAGTTTCCAGACACAATCTAGTGAGTACACAGGTATAGTTATGCTAACTCTGCCTATAATGGTCACAGCTCCGCGGGCTACCCCGAACGTGTGTCTGAAGTCCTAGACTGGCTGACCATGCCAGAGAACGAGAAGCCGGACATGGTCACCTTGTACTTTGACCAACCAGACCATGCAGGTCATCAACAGGGACCAGAGAGTGGCCTGGTATGTATCAAACTATGGGTAGAGCTTTCTTGTTCCAACGATTGATTAGGATCCGATTGTTTTCCAGGTCAAATGATCAAAGGTCAAGGTCATGGTAAATGATTATCAGTTAATTACCACACAAGGACATTGGTTCCATTAGTTCATTATTACTGAATACTTCATCAAAAACTATTTTCTCTCTTACCCTGGACAGGCGTATCCACACTTTTACCGGTGTAAGATATCATTGTCTCATCCCAGGGTTGAGACGGGATTGTTCGTAACAATTGTATGACATCATTCATGTTAACGGTAAAATGACATCACGTCAACGATGCATTAAGGTCAGGTGAGATTGGGAATCTCAAGCCTCGTGTTTGGTAACTTAAGAATTTTCGAGGCTTGCCAAGTGTTTGGCAACTTAAGAATTTCCCCCCTAGGTTTGAGATTCCCCTTTCTCACCCCCAAGGGGATGAAAGATTCTGTTATTCCAAAGTGCTGGAATTGCTTTTCAATTCCTCATACTGGTCACCTTTATAATAAATAGAATATCTGAAACAGTGTATTTAACTTCAAACCATGTCATCCTAAACCCTAATGGGATGTTGGTTTCTCTCGGCAGTATCTTTTGTTCCTTGAATGCGTTAATAAAATGAATAATTATCAAATGAAGATTGCTTTATGACTGCGTTTGTCTCCAGTTGAACGAGCGACTTCGGACTATGGACATGATGGTGGGACGACTGATGGACGGTCTCTACCAGCAGAATCTACACGATTGTGTCAACATCATCATCATTGCTGACCACGGTAAGAATGATCTTTACTGTCCTTCTCGTGTAATGTGACCTTAATAAAGACAACTAAACAATCAATCTACCATTAACAAGAAAGTGACAAAATGTCGTACCTGTCTAAATCAAAGAATCATATTTCAGTTAATCTTTGGTATTTTCGTAAACTTCAGTTGCAGATGGATGAGAGTGCTTATGTATGTTTTTCAAGATGACTTTATGCATACCCGGATTTCAGTTTATCTTAAAGTCTGTTTTTTATTTACTTCAAACCTTTTCACAGTTATTGTTTAAGTGTGTGTTTCTATATATATATTAACCATAAACAGATATTTTTTTTTGTTGAAACCTGTTCACTGTAAAGTTTGTCACCTACCACATTCCATCCCTGAGATTTGCGTTCGTGTCGCAATACTTGTTACCATATTGTATATTGGATCTGAAGCACTTGCTAGTATATGATCAATATGTCTTTCTGTCATCATCTAACAAAGAATGTTTGACAGTGGTTAGATTACACTTAGTGGAGGTTTTATACGCAGGGTTTGATGACACGTCCTGTAACCAGATCGTGGACCTGTCAAAACACATCAATACCAGCCAGGTCCTGATCTCCAGCGGAACATTCGGACGCATTGAGACTAAATACAGCGGCCCCAGGAAGAACATTAAGATAAACGAAAATCGTAAGTAAGATTGATTTCAGTTCAGTGGGAGAGTGAGAATTTTTCGGTGTTGATGTTTGGAAATTATAATGTTAGAAGCATCATGTCATAGGACCAGTATTTCTTATTCTTATTTATCATATGCTTAGACTGTAAAGCAGATCAAAAACACCTTCACATTAATTTTCAATATGTCGCTGTCATAATCATGTACTGATTGCTATCCATGGTCATGACAAAAGGAAAAAAAGACAACAAATTCACAGCAAAACAGGCATCATAATCCCGAAAGTTTCCAGTCTAAATATTCACCGAGCACGTTATTGGACACAGTTTTGTTTGAAGGTGTCTCAAACTTAATATTGTTTTGTAAAAATCCTTTGTAATTAAAATTCCTTACATATCCTCTGACATACAATATTTTATTGGCTTAAGAAAATACAAAATAGAAACGTGACTTATAAAATATATTTCAACGCCTTGCCTGTTATAAGTACGACACAGATAAAATGCCTTGTTACAGCTGTACCAGTCAGTGCCCTCGTAGATAAACTGATGTGTAACACATCTGTGATGAAGGTCTTCACCAAAGAAACGGCACCAAAGCGGTTCCACTACCTTAACAATCCACGTGTGGGAGACATCCTGCTGGACATGGCTGACCGGTGGCTTGTGTCCACGTATGTACAAGTTTATACTTTAGGAGAATGTGAACTATGATTGTGCTCACATACTGTAAGTATGTTATCAGCTATTAATGTTAATTAGAATGAACTATAGAGTGGTTTCTATTTAGGGCCTTCCTTCCTAGAAAGGTTAATTACCATGAAAGCTCGCACAGGTTTCATAACCACAATTATCCGACTGTAATTCACATAGTTATGGCCCTTTATTCAATTGCTGAAACAGTGTTTGCTCTTTATCTTAGTAGTTTTTAATGGATTAACTTAAAATTCATTGCAAGGTTGATTAACCCTAATGTTTGAAGAGTTCCACAACCAGTTATGGCCCTTTGTTTAACTGACGAAACGGTGTCTGCTCTATATCTTGAGGAACTTTCATCAGATTAACTCAAATCTTCAAAGGAAGTTTAATTACCATGAAAGCCTATACAAGTTTGATAATCAACATTATAAGACTGAAAATTACAGAGTTATGGCCCTTTATTCAATTGCTGAAACGGTTTCCACTCGATATCTCAAGTAATTTTCATTGGATTGTTTTCTTTCCTGTTGTAGGAATTCATATTACAGCAATTGTGATGGAGGTAACCATGGCTGGGACAACATCTTCAAGTCCATGCACGTAAGGATTAATTGCGCCTTAATTATTACAGCTTTAATCCCTGCTGTTTTTGTCATTCTATATGGATCAGTATGATGATACATGCCATTGTACATATTATAGTGTTTGATGGAGTTATCTCCCTTATAACATCTAGTATATTTGCATTTTCTAATCATTTGTTTCACCTGAGTGTTTTTACTGTTTTAAGTAAACACAATATTTTAATAACTGACCTTTCAATGCATTAACAGTTAATTAACCAAAGTTACCATTTAAGATATATGACATATTTCTTGATGAATATAGAAATGTCATTATGAAGAACATTGTTAGTCCGAAGACAT
Source organism: Mizuhopecten yessoensis (assembly GCF_002113885.1). NCBI lineage: Eukaryota > Metazoa > Mollusca > Bivalvia > Pectinida > Pectinidae > Mizuhopecten > Mizuhopecten yessoensis. Next base: position 334,888 of record NW_018480024.1, on the reverse strand, counting down.
TGTGATGGAACGGAAGCTACAGTAGCATCACAATGGTCTCCTGATGGTTTAGTTGTTGTTATAAAACATGTTTTATTGTATTAATTTACAGGCTTTGTTTCTGGCTCATGGCCCAGCTTTCAAACAGAACATGACAATTCGTCCTTTTGAAAATATCGAGCTGTACAATCTGATGTCGGGTAATGTTTATGTTACGTAAATATTTACTGTCCCTTCTTCGTTCTAAGTCAGAGCCAATAAAGATCACATAGGAATTTGCCTCGTTTAGTTGGGGGAAACCCCCTATGTTATATAAGGTGTCAGTTTGCACCACCGACAGGGATGCCTAATTTGAGAGGCCATGGTGGATTGGTTTATATTATAAAAAAACGGATTTGAGATAAAAAGTAAAAGCTTGGTTTGAACTACAAGATTGCTATGATTATGTAATTTGGAACCTACATCTCAAAATAGCGCCAGGGTACACGCCTTGTATGTTTATTCCTCTCCTTATACATGAAAATATCATAATTATGTCATGATTTCTTAAGCTTCCCATTCTCATAACAATGACATGATCTCTAGTTGACACAAGAATAACACCAAATCCGCATATTTATACAATATTCTGCTCAATATTTGAGTAGGTGACGCATATTTGTTATAAAACTTGTTATACACACATTTGTGAGATTGAACAATCATTATGGTTTTTACTAAGTAAATCATAAAAAGTATCTTAATATCTCTTTGATGCAGTTGTTAATTTCTTTGTTTTCTATTCATCTCATCATATATTTTAAGCAAAGGCGTAGATACACCGCTATTTCCAACTTAACCACATAACTAAAACTCTATTGGGTTTTTTTTTTCTTCAAAGGTATTTCTTGTTTTCATTATTTCTGAAACAGAACTTTAGAATAAAGATCATCTAGACTCCAAGCGTTATTATGATACATGTACTGATTTATACAGAGAACTCAGATTTCTGGATTTGTATTTTGAACAACAGTTAAATGTGTACTACTACTGAGGTATTAGGTATGTAATTAAGCTGTACTTGGTTTCAGAGTTGTTGGATATAGACCCTGCCCCCAACAACGGAACACTAGGGACTCTGGACCACGTGTTGGTGAAAAATAGTACAAGAGGACAATTGATGATGCCACAAGTCCCAGTGTGTCAGTCTGGTCAAGTCCCCACCCCGTCTCTCTGTGGACAGAACCAGGTATACTTGCTTAGTCAACGCAAATATGTTACAACCGTATTTTACCGTTGATAAGCCGATGGGGGCCTGTGCATGAAAACATGTCAATACTAGGGGGTTGGGCTTATTACTGGATATGAGCCGGTGTTTTACCGGTCATAGGCCCAGACTGGACATTGTGGCCCGCCATTTTGGTTCTGATATCACAGCTTACCAAATCGGAACTGGTAGTAGATTGACATATAAATATATATACTGTAGAATAATTTATTTTCGCGAGGTTAAAATTTCGTGGTTTTCATATTTTAGCCTGTTTCAATGACATTTTATTTAGCTGATTACTGATTTTCCCCTATGTATATCATACCAAATTTATGTTTTCGTGGGGATATAATTTCGTGGATTTTTATTATCCATGAAATAAACAAAATTTAATGTCCCACGAAAATTTATGATTTTACAATATGGTACAAAAATGTTACGTTTCACATTGCAAATAAAACAAATCAATAAAATCAATCAATATATGTGAACTTCCCATTTCAGATGGGTGACCAATAATAGAAGTAAATCACATGTTAAACCGACAATGTATTTGGAATGAAATAGTAAGAAACAGAGTGAAATCATATGTATTTGTGAGAAATTACTTGAAAAAAGTCATGAAAGATCATCACTTTTTTGTAAACAATTGATGATGAATCATTTATCAATCACAAACTGAACTAATAGATAGGGAAGCATTCACCATAATTGATAAAAGGCAGTGAAAATAGTATGCTCTGTATTTCAATAAATCTTGAGAGTTTTCTTGTCAAAGTCAAACCATGATTGATTGGTCAATGTCAGAGGTAAACAGCTGGACATAGTTTAAATCAATTAACCCCCACAGCACTATTTGTTTGATTTGAAAGTTCTTTTAAATTCATTAAATACAAAACTTATGATTAATATCTGGTCTTCATCCAAAAGTGATTTTATTCTTGCTGTATGTCATGAAGCTCATGAACAGTTTTGTTTCTGTTGGAATTAATTTGTACATACCCAAGTGCAAACACATTACAGTATCCATGTTTCTGCATTTAGACAAGAAATAAAATTCCCAACATGCACAATGATAAATTAAAAGGTATTGACGACCTGCTGTGTCATTATTTAGTGTTTTCTTCTTTTCAGTCATCCCCTGATCTGCATCTGCCAAGGATAGTTCTAAATCAAACAAGTGTGTGTCAACTGAACTATCCAAAACAGATCACAGTATACGACACCATGCTGAAATCGCCTCTCTACACAACGTTTACATTAACAGACCAAATGGTGAGGAATTTGCACATTATGTTAACTTGTTTCTGTATTTAGGGTGTTGATAACATTACTAACAAGTTGATGGCACTGCAATTTTAAGGTATCATTTTATAAGAACTTGTCGGGAAACAGATTCTTTCTTAAACTCTCCTCTTCTTCATCCATCTACTATTCAGTCCTTCTTTTCAATCCCTTGTTGACTTTAACTCCAGCCATTTCTCCAATCTATTGCTGACTTAATCTTTTCCCCTCTTGTCCCAAGCCTCTGTTAACTGAAACATCCCATTTCATCCCCAAAACCACTGTTAGTTACCCTCTTCCTCCCCCAAACCATTGCTAACATAAACATGCGTTCTTCCTCAGCTAAACCACTATTGACATTAACATATATAATCCTTCCTCCCTCAAACCACTCTGGACATAATCCTTCCTCCCTCAAACCTCTCTTGACAAAAACAACCCCTTCCCTCAAACCACTGTTGACATAATCCATCCTCCCTCAAATCACTGTTGACAAAAGCACTTACCTTCCTCCCTCTAACCACTGTCGACAAAAACAACCCCTTCCTCCCTCAAACCACTGTTGACATAATCCTTCCTCCCTCAAACCACTGTTGACAAAAACAACCCCTTCTTTTCCCAAACTACTGTATACTTGAACACAACACACACCAAACAACTGTTGACTTAACACTCCTCCCTCCTTCCCAACCATTGTTGGCTGTTTATAACACAAGACTCTTATAGCATTATTCACACCCAAAACCTTTGAATGATTAAGTTAACTTGTTCAAGTGACAGAATTATCCCTAAAGTTTCTTTGACGCTTTATGTTAATATGTGTTAATGGTTCCAACAGGTAAGAAATACCAGCTCAGAGGACGTGTGTATCATGGACAGACTTGAGAATCTGTGGTTGTACCAGCCAAATTATCCACACTTCTACACAGGTCAGTAACACTTAACACTGCCAGTCATTTTTGGGGAAAATTGTTGAAAAAATTGATCAAAGTGATATGGGCTTCATGTACTGTCATAGCTTTATTAGTTCCTCTCTGGTACAAATGGAGGAGACTATAGGGTTTGTACTCAGTCTGTCTGCTTTTTGTCTTCATTTGGACATGAGAACAGCTTTTTAACAAGTCTTCAATTTGATCAAATTCAACCAATCATATTTGACCTAACATTCTTGATTGAAGTACCGTTTGTCATGCAGGTCAGCCATTATTGAGCATTGTTGATGTGTTCCATGAATTATTTTTTGCATGTATTTTCCAGAGATTTGGAATTTCACTCGCGGCCTGATCAAGCAATATGCTCTGCAGTACGGTAACCTCACAGTGACATTGGGCCCGGTGTACGACCATGATGGAGACGGACTAGCTGACACCAACCGATCAAGGTATTCCTGTGGGGTTGGTCTGGTTGTCTGCAGGTAACCAGATAAAATCCAAATGAGATTTATAATGTTAAACTTTTGATATTATTTTTGTTTATTTTTATTAAAGAATATAATCTGGAATGTCCGTCCTTACATCTGTCAATGATCTTTTTTAAGCCCAACTCCTCCAATACCATGTGTTAGATTTTTTGTAACTTGGCACAGTTAAAGTACATCATATGTGAATGTACATGAAGAAAAGAATTTGTGATTCGACTCTTTTCCTGGAGTTATTGTCCTTGAAACTTTAATTTCTGCTCCAGAAACATTGTAAGCGCAAGCAAGGGATATATCTTTGCAAGCTTGCTCACAGTTTCTCTATTTACATTTGGGATTTTCCCATAAGAAAACAAAATAAAAATGCATAAGAATTAAGTTGCCAATATAGTAAAAGTACAGTAAAAGACATCATGAATGTATTTACTATGTCAGTAAATTCTGTCGTTTTGTTGCCACAATGTATATGACATCATGATGGCTTAAAATAAATCTTCATGGTGCTGTACCACTTTGCCCTTTTTGCAGCTTCATTTAGAACAATTCTGATTTCAGTAATATTGTAAAGGTAATGATACAGTGAAAACTGTAGGTGCATGATCGGTGGTGATTTGTCCATTTATTTACAGCGAGGCGACGGGTGAGGAGAGTTCCCCGTCCCCTTCCCATGTGTTTGTGGTGATGATGAGATGTGCCTTACCTGGACAGGTATACCCCTGTGGTGGGGACGACGCTTCCATACTTATCCAGTCATTGGTACTGCCCTACCTCAACTTCACGCCCAACTGCCTGGTAAGGGTTACTTCCCTTGAATTGTCTCCCTAACAACATGTCTATTTTTTACTGAGATAATTATATATCTTTCTGACTGGTAAGTTTGCATACTTGTCAACTTTTTTGCATAAATGAAGCATGTGTATGGACACCCTAGGGAAAAATAACACTTCCAAGTGGCATCATTTGAGCTGCTCTTTCAGGTGAAATCATCATATCTTAGAAAATTATCAGAAATAGTTTAGCAAATCCACTGGTTAAAAAATTTTAGGGTCCAAAATCTGGAGTCTCGCTCCTAAATAGAGAGAGTTGGTAAGTATGAATTTGCTGTCTTCAAACTTCTAGTAGGTTTTGAGCATAGTTAGGCTTTTTTTTTGCTGAACTCAACCCACAGTTATTCTTGAAGCACTACTTCAACAGTGATTTGTGTTTTATGCTGCCCTTTGCAAATACCTACAAGATACATGATACAAGATACATGAAGCTTTATTTAGAGTCGCATACATATCAACATGGAACATTAGCTCTTGAGAGCTATTATTGCGACCTGATATGCTTAATTTGTCAAGTGTTTTACGAAAGGCTCGAGCGACCCCCAGATGTTTGTTACTTAAAATTTGTCCCAAGATGTTCTATATAAATGTGTCATAACACTAAACATACATAATTCAGTCTCACACATTTCTGCTTGATTGATAAAATAAAATAATGGTTTGGTGCTTTTGGTACATGAAATTATATATAAAGGATTGTAAGGTAAGCTGGTATGGCTTGGTTACATTGATTTGAATTGTTACCAGTGTCCTATAAAATATTCATCCCCAAAAAATATCTAGCAGGATGAGTATTTTATGTATAAAATGGAGGTGTGGTAATCTAGTGGTAGGATGCCGGGCTCGTGACCAAAGGTTTTGCGACATGGCACTGTGTTGTATCTTTGAGCAAGATTCTTTACTCCGCCTGTTCCAGTCTACTCAGCTGTAAATGAGTACATGGTTGGGCAGTGCTAGAATTGTTGAATGCTAGCTGTTAGTGCCAAATTGGAAGCTCTGGCTGTATGCTCCCCCGGGAGTTGAGAAAGGTATTGGCTGGTTGCAAAGGCCCTATAACCACGGATAATAATTAGTGAACCACTTTGAGACGACCTATGAACTAGGTTGTGATAAAGCGGAATATAAGAACCTTGAATTATTATTAATATTATTATAAAATATTCATCCAAATGAGTATTTTATCGAGGATGAAAATTTTGTATGACACTGGTACTCATTTTGATGTTGCATCTTCAAAAAATATTCTAATCTAAGAGTACCCTGGTACATTAAGTTGATATTTACATTTCTTTTTTTTCTCTCCGTAAACTAAGACATTGTGTGTATTACAGTACCTGGCAGACTACTTGAAGGACAATATAGCACGGGTCCGGGATGTGGAGCTCCTTACAGGTCTAAACTTCTTTGTGGAGGGAAGGTTTTCAGTGTCAGAAGCTGCCAGACTGCGGACACATCTGTCGGAGAAGCTATGGCCATCACAAAGCCTGAGGACTTGGCTGGATTCTCCGTGTCCAGTGGCAGAAGACTCCTGTACATCTAGGTAGGTATCACGGGGGAGTTTGTCTTTGTCTGTCCCTACATAAGTCTGTCGTTCAGCCATCCTCGATAATCCAGAGGTTACGCTCACTTTCGCTCTCTGCACCCATGGAATATGTCACAACAAAATTGAAGGCATGGGGTTAGGTATTTGATTGTTTTCAGGTAAAGAAACTGACTATTCGTTCGGCTGATACCTGTCCTTTTAAGATTACAGTGGAACCACACCCGACTTCAAAGCCAGTCAATTCAATAACCATTATGTAACCGAGAGATTCTTTTGATATACATCAAAGGATCAAACTAAGGTTCTTGTCTGATCCACAAGGTGGAGCACACTGAGCCTAAGATATTGCAATGACATATTGCAGGGTTCAGATAGCGTAAGTGAGCGTAACCCTCGGAGTATCAAGGATGGCTGACCGACAGACTGATGTTTGGACAGACAAAAACAAATTCAAGGAAGTTGGTTAGTATGGGCATTATTCCCCTTCATATCTGGTCATAATTAATCACTTTAGGATAATTGGATAAAAAAAAAACCAAGGTACACTTATTTTATTGCAGCAGCCTATGTTGATTGTCCAGATCAGATAAAGAGTGAAATATTATAAAAAAAAAATGTTTTAAGCCATGAAGATGACTCGAGACTGCCTATATTTTGTGCACACTTATTTCATGAACCTGACTTTTTAACAGATATTGTTGGAACTGATTTCACACAGTAGATTATTTACAATCACTATATCATATAGATACCACATCACATGTCTTTTCGGTTTCATGCTTTCAGCTACCGGCCTCTGATCCTGATATCTTTAGACGGGTTCAGGGCGGACTACCTTCTCCGTAACTTTACACCCTACATTGGCCGTCTGAGTCGGTGTGGGACTCGTGCACCGTACATGAGATCAGTGTTCCCGACAAAGACTTTCCCCAACCATTACTCCATTGTTACCGTGAGTAGCGTCTAAAAAAGTGTATTGACAAATTGTTAGAGGATATTTGATAGTTTCACGGGAATACCATCTTTTTTACAAGTATGTCAGAATACCATAAAAAGGATTATTTATGCGGGCTTAAATTTTCCCGATTTTGACCCAAAATTCGAAAATTAAATATGCACAGATAATAATTTCACGATTAAGATATGTGCAGAAGCAAAATGTTCACTGTGTTTAGCATAGAGATGGGACACTTGACATATAAAGTGTTATATAGTCAAATGAATATACTTTATGACAGCATATTGAGTAACAACAAATCGGTGTATTTTGTTAAACTAATCATCAACAAAACTATAAGATATGTGATATAAACTTTTTTCGACATCATTACTCTTCATGTAAGACAACTATATGACGCTATTCTGTGACAACATTACAGTTATGAAGTCAATTATTGCGACTCATTTCTATGCTTGTCATAAGTGTATGTTTATGTTTTAGGGATTGTACCCCGAGTCTCATGGAATTGTAGACAACAGCATGTTTGACAGTAACCTAGACAGTACATTCAAGATAGGAGGCAGTGCTTTTAATCAACAGTGGTGGCAAGGAGAGCCGGTAAGTGTGTTGCAGGTATACTGATAACTGTCTGTGATACTGTTAACTGTCTGTGATACCAATTACTGTCTGTGATACCGATAGCTGTCTGTGATACTGATAACTGTCTGTGGTACTGATAACTGTCTGGGATACCGATACCTGTCTGTGATACCAATCACTGTCTGTGATACCTATAACTGTCTGTGATTCTGATAACTTTCTGGGATACCGATAACTGTCAGTGATACCGATAACTATCTGTGATACCGATAGCTGTCTGGGATACCGATATCTGTCTGGGATACCGAAAACTGTCTGTGATACAGCTGTTGGCTGTCTTCCACTCTGTTGTCTGTCTGTAATACTATTAGCTGTCTGTGGTACATTCAAGATAGGATGCAGTGCTTTTAATCAACAGTGGTGGCCAGGAGAGCCGGTAAGTGTGTTGCAGGTATACTGATAACTGTCTGGGATACCAATAACTCTCTGTGATACCGATAACTGTAAGGTATACCAATAACTGTCTGTGATCCCGATAACTGTCTGTGATGCCGATAACTGTCTGGGATACTGATAACTGTCTGTGATACCGCTAACTGTCTGTGATACAGCTGTTGGCTGTCTTCGATTCTGTTGTCTGTCTGTAATACTATTAGCTGTCTGTGGTACATTCAAGATAGGAGCCATTGCTTTTAATCAACAGTGGTGGCAAGGAGAGCTGGTAAGTGTGTTGCAGGTATACTGATAACTGTCTGTGGTACTGATAACTGTCTGGGATACCGAAAACTGTCTGTGATACAGCTGTTGGCTGTCTTCCACTCTGTTGTCTGTCTGTAATACTATTAGCTGTCTGTGGTTCCATAAGCCATCTGTTATTCCAGTAGCTGTCTGTGGTTCCATAAGCCATCTGTTATTCCAGTAGCTGTCTGTGGTTCCAGTAGCTGCCTGTGGTTCCATTAGCTGTCTGTGATTCCATTAGCTGCATGTGATTCCATAAGCTGTCTGTGATTCCATTAGCTGCATGTGATTCCATAAGCTATCTGTGATTCCATTAGCTGTCTGTGGTTCCATTAGCTCATATCTATGATTCCATTAGCTGTCTGTGGTTCTAGTTGGCTGTCTGTGATTCTCTTAGCTGTCTGTGATACTATTAGTTATCTCTGGGTTAGGAGGGGTCTACGGGCTCTTAGACCCCGTCTGGTCTATATAGACCAAAAGGGGTCTATGAGCCAGTAGACCCCTTCTAACCCAGAGATAATGAATTTTTCACCTTGACAATCTTTTATTACCGTTTTTTTGTGCAAAATTATAGGTCTCTTTGTGAGTTTGAGTTGTACCTGACTGCTATCAAAATAGCCCCTACCGGACACATTTTCGGCAATATTTCAGACAATACGCAACCATCTTTGTTATAAGCACCCCAGCGGCCCCCTCATTGCCTGTTTCGTTGAATTTGCTGTCTTTTTAGATTGCTTGTAGGCTATTTCATCATGCATGTGAATGATTGGCAAACCTCGGACGCCATCTTTGTCGTTATGCAGAGAGATTCTAGTGTGAGTTATCTCCCCTCGCACATGCTTTTATAGACCCCAGCAGAGCGGGGTTTATAGACATATAGACCCCGGAAAGATATCCAATCAGAAAGAGTGTTACAAATTAGAAGGGTGACAATGTTAGCTGTCTGTGCTACCATTAGAGACAGTGATTACCCATCACCAGATTGTATATCTTAACTGCTGCCAGTATTGTTTAACGCTGACAATTCACATTTCTTTCCTATGTGTTTATCGTCTCGTAGTGATCCTTTGATACGATGATTTTGTTTTACAGATTTGGAGAACGGTTATGAATAACAACAAGACGGCTGCCACTTTCTTCTGGCCGGGGTCTGACGTAAAAGTCAACGGTAAGTAATTCCATCACTGAGGATTATTTGGTGTTGATTTAGTGTAACTGCATTCTGTTCAGATAGATAGTCTGGAAATTCTTTACAGAATTGTGGACAAATTAAATAATGCAAGAAACTGTGTTGTGAATATTTCTCTGTGATTGTCCTCAGAATTATAGGACTGTGATATATGTTTTGTAAACTGATTCCTAAAACTCTAAAACAAATGTAGTTTATTACTTTTATTTTCCATTGATTTAGACAATTCTAAAGTTTTGTTCAAACATATCTGTTCTTCTGTCAAGTAGGTTTACAATGTATGGCATCCATACAACATCCGGTAATCATTATCTACCAGCTGTCTCAAACAACATGATTACGACATCACAGTTGTAATGACGTCATAGTCATCAGTCCAGAGTCCCATAACTCAGTGATTTAGATAGAGGCAGTGCAAAGCAAATGTCAATATGCTGATTGTAAGAATTCAGTTCGTGTGGAACCGAGCATAACAAATTGCAGATTGTGTTAACTATTAGCCAGCTATAAACGTGGGTGTCAGAATAAGACGCTAAGACATCAGACATAAGACAATAAAATTTTATACTTGCGTAACATCGGGTTGTGTGTCATATGCTGGACCTTTGGCCTGTCAAGGTCATGAATACTGGTCAAGTGAAATAAAACTATAGACCTTATCAGGAATTATAAACATACCTGTCCACATCAGATAACGTGTGCACTACTGGTATACACCCCTATGTCAAGGTGAAGGTCAGCATTAGAGGTCAAATGGCAGTTTTCATATTTCTGGTTCATGTCATAAAATTACCTTTTAATGATAGTGCTTAACAAATTATCTAATTTTGTTTCTGTTTATTCCAGGAACGTACCCTACTTATTTCAGAAGATATGACCAGTAAGTGTTTAGCATCTGTTTTTCTTAATATTTACTTACTATCACTAGTAATGAATATGGTAAGGCTGTATGGTGAATAGAAATTTGTATTTTGCTCTTAACAATAACGCTTTTAATTTAGAAACCCTTCAATTTATTTATATTAACAGTCTTTTGTTTCTGCAAGATACATATAAAATGTGAAAGTGACAATTATGAAGAATTGTTGGTATTAAACTAAATTAATTTGTTGTACATAGGGGTCACTGACTGCCTCCATTGTGAACTCCAACACTCTTAAAAATGTGTATAACAGCAAATAGAATTGATCTTGAAAATGATTTATAGACACTGGTGTGTACTGGACTAATTTATACTGTATACAACAGATTTCGCTTAATATCACTTCCCATTTGTCAGAGAAAAACATGATATTAACAGAAACATGACATAAACAGAATACGTATTCTCTGACTTTTAAATCAGGAATTTTTTGTCACAGTAAAAATTTCGGCTTTTTCTCCCTCCCCAAATGAGGGCAAATTTATCATGACAGCGAATATTGGTTCACAACATGTAATAAATAGTAACTACATATATAAAGCGAAGTTAACACTAAAAGAACATGGATTTTATTGTAAAAGGGCGAATATTTGATCGAAAGTTTGTCTCAAGTTTCCCAGTATACAGTACTGGCATTTATCGTAACTGTCGCCCTGAATATCAGTGATCAGACTTGTTAAGTTGATGTTGATTGCCATTTCTCGCGTTGTAGGAATGTGGCTTATGATAACCGGGTGCAACAAGTGCTGAATTGGGTGACCAATGAAAAACCAGATCTTATAACTCTCTACTTCGATGAGCCCGATCAATCAGGACACAAGTACGGACCAGACAACATTGTGAAGGTCAGTGTTTATATACCCAAGGTCATACAAAGTCACTTATGTTTTTTTCTGATTAGTTTAATCAAGTTTATTTGATATTTAGTCATTTTATTTCTGATTATTTGATATTTAGTCATTTTATTTCTGATTATTTGATATTTAGTCATGTTATTTCTGATTATTTAATATTTAGTCATTTTATCTCTGACTATTACAAATTAATCATGATTTTGTACAGTTTACCATAGTTTGACTATGAGACACAAAAAAGTTAACCGCTTTTGAAAAACATTCCATCGGTGAATGCAGCTTTATTTCTTTCCCTTTCAGTTTATAATTGATCAATCATCGATCAATTAAAAAATGGTGTTGACCGATAAAAAATTGTTGAAGTGATTCCGGACTCTAAATGTCAAAGAGTAAGACCTAACAGTGTACTAGTGTATATTATAACCACTCTGTGCCGTAAAGTCACTTATTTGAATAAAGTTTCAAATTTACATAATTTTTCCAGAAAAAAAAAACATTTATGGATTTTGAACATCTGGAAGTCCAGATAAAATGCGTTGAATTTCTTCTGGATATATACTAACATTTGTCCTATTTACCAAGAATAGCAAGTTTGTTTGGTGTTTGGAATCACGTTCCCAACTGTCGTTAGAAATGGAAGTGAAACAGACCTAATGAAACCTACCCAGCATAGTAAATGTTCGACGTGTATACGACATCACTTTACCACATATAATACATTGCTTACATACTTTGTCAAAAATATATATTTTACCGACTTAAAGACTCGTGGGGAAAGAATTATACAAAATTGTGTCAAAAGTGTACGAAATCACTTACCTGTACCTGCATTGTACATCACTATCTAATCACAGTTAGTCCGTCCTAAATACCTTATCCTAGCAGAGCAGATCTGGAAGTGTTGCACAGTAATTAAGCAAGATCCTTCCAAAAAAAGAATAGATGATAGATGTCAACCTGTGAAACTGCTTTGCTCAATTTATCTTTCCCTTTTTATGTATGGAAATAATTCCAAAAAGCATTCATTTAATTCAGACACACCTGTTATGATCATTACACACACCCTGCAGTAACTAGGAGATCATTTTGACCACAGAATGTAGATTTTGAGTTTATGTGAGTTCAGACTTGAATGAGGGAGTTTCGAGGGTGGTTGGTAAATTTTGGTCAAAATGAGGGAGTCTCCCTCCTATGAAAGATGAAGCCATTGACATCTAATATAAAGCCCCAATCCTGAACCCTTTCACCACTGTAGACCATAATGGACTTTTCCAGATCAATGCATGGTATAGTTTACTTAGGTTACATAGGGATGAAAGGGTTGATAAAGACTGTGGCTATATGAGTTCCAGGCAATCTACCAAGGCGTTCATCAGGTGACGATGACCATCGGTGATTATGTAATACATGGACATTTTTGCCGCCTTTTAATTTTCGCCTTCTTCGCTATCTGTAATGAGGGTGAATTTAGCACAATAGTGAAAATCAGTACACCACATATACTGTACATAGGAATAACAGTCAAGGGCAAAATTTACACTGTGTGAAACGGATTCTACCAGTGAAGGGCGAAAATTTGACCGACGAAGGTTTCCTGGCTTACAATAAGTGTTGTTAAATGGCGATTATCACTTGAAACACTGAGATGGTGTCAGAAGTTTGTGTTTTCCAGTCATTTAGATTCTGACTGGTAACATATTATGTACCAGTATAATTAGGTACATGGTAATGTGTAATATGTTATGTAAAGTTAGGCATAAAACATCGGTATAGTTGATAAAAACAAAAACCGAGTTGATAAGACATTTTGGTACAAAAATGAATTCAAGCTATATACTAAAACACAGTGAAAAGCAGGACAAACATAAGATACAATATCACAGTTGGTAGAGGTATCACAATTGCACATGATTAGTAGAAATATCACTACAACTATAAATCTTGATAAACCTTAGCACAGATATATATTACTATCCAATCACAGAAAAGGTCAAAAATAATTTGACAATTATCCATGTCCCTGTGTCTATGAAGGGCTGCAACTTCACAATGTCCCTATACATTGTATGTCTATAAGGGATCTGATAGTTAACAATTCATGTCCCTGTGTTTGAGGAACCTAAAACAGTTATCCATATTTCCCTGTGTCTATGAGGAATCTGGAACCTCACAAGTATCCATGTCTTTGATGTTTGGAGGATCTAGGACTACACAATCATCTAAAGCCCTGTGTGTATGAGATCCGCTAATTCAAAATAACCAATGTTCTAGAGATCCAGGATTGTTCCCAATTATCCATGTCCCTGTTTCTAGGAGATCTTGTACTGTTCACAGCAATACGTTGTCCTGTATCTAATCTATGAGGGACCTGATTCTTAACAATTGTCTTTGTCCATAAGAAATAAGATACTCCACAATTATCCATGTCCCTGTGTGTATGGGAAGGCTGTCTCTTCCCTGTGCTGGTATGATGGACCAAGTTTTCTTTGCATTCTATCTATGAGGACCCTGCGCTCTCCACTACAGTGTTAGATTCACGCCCAGTGGTGAACACCTTCTGTGGACTGACTTTGTTGACTGGCTTACAAGTTGTACATAATAAAAAGTCACGGAGCTGACGCCTGAACTTGGTGCCCACCATACAGTACACAACGATGTTGAGGCAGCTGTTTAGTATGTTCAAGATCTCGGTGATGGCGTTGATGATGTCAAACTCTTTAGACGTTGTCGATGTTAGAGAAGTTGTTTCCTGAATACACTGTCCATTCTCCGACATGTGATTTACAAGCTTGTAGAAGACCATGATGGATATTGGTAGGTTGCACACCATGTAGATAATAACGATGAGTAGGATGAGAATGGAGAGGTTTCTGTTCGGGTTGGGGATGTTTGGCAGACCGACCCGTATCCTTGACGACCGTCTGACCTGGAGGTAAAGGAGGAGGTTGAGGATGGCGAGGAGGATCCACGGAAGGATGTACCAGAGAAGAGGAATAACGTAGATGTGATAGGTGCAGGGATAGAGTGTGTCTCGCCCCAACCTTGTCATCACTTGTACGTAGACACTGGATGTGTTAGTGTAGGAGAATTCCTTTACTCGGAATGAAAAAAAAATGGGCGAGGTGAGAATGACCACGATCACAATGATTCCTACTATACACACCCTCACCAGGAATGGAGTGCACGACCTCTTGATGGTGAGCGGATACCTAATAGCCAGAAACCTCTCTATGGACAAGGTCAAGGTCACAAAGCTGGACACACCTAGGGATATCCAATGAAACGGTTTGATGTAGGCATCGAGGTAGGCACTGAAGTGTAGGACACTGTATGTGTCTTGGGCCTCTGTCAGAAACAGCTTGTAGGTGTTGTAGCGGAAAAAAGCCGTGATGAGCACGAACGTGTCGGCCAGTGACAAGGCACGGAGGTAAACTGCGATGGTCGTTCTCCTCACTGACTTTTGCGACAGGATGATAAATGCCAGAATGTTGGCCGCTACTCCCAGAATGATCAGGATGAACATGATGTATCCATGGCAAATCTTCCACAGCTTTATCCGAAAAAATATTTTTTCATAGTCACCAGCGGTCAGTGTATTTGTACTGGTCATTTCCGTTGTCATCACCGTACTTATAAGAGTTGTTATATTGGTCAGAATGGCTGTCATGTTATCCAGTCTTCAAATGGAATCCCTTCACATACTAACATATACAATTGGAGAATCTTATCTCAAAAAATCTTAATTTAATTCCCAGAAGAAGGATAAGATATTTTTACTGGTGTAAGTTTTCGACCTGTTCTGTGGTTTAATATTTCTCTTCTTGATCAGGACCTTGTTCAGACAAACACTGAAAACACAGATTCAAAATTAGAGTCACATCTACCATTAACAAGGCCGGAGTCATTCCAATACAGTCTCCAGTCAGTACTGACATCAGGAAGCTGAACATCTGTCTTTGTAGGAGGATTCCTGTTCAGTTTTTCTGTACTGTCCTGGGTATTGGTTGGGTACACCTGGTCCAGTCCTACACTGCCGTTAGTGCTAGTCAGGTGACCCTTGACCATGCAGTCCAGTGTCTGTCAAGTGATGTTTCCCGGGCTGTTGTCCAGTCCAGTGTAACTACCTGCTACAACACACCTGGGATTGACCATTGTTTTGCACCTTTAACAACAGATTTTGATAAGCTCTATGATTTTCATAAAATTATTTAATAACTCATTGTGCTGAGAGCTAAGTCAACACTGGCTATGTGGACTGGCGTAGGATGCCTGGGCGGTTCAGGGGAGATGGAGTAATTAGAAGATAAGGTATGGTTGGGTAGGCTGTGGTCAGTACAAGGTGTGTCACCTGTACTCTGTGCCTGGGTTACCTCCCTCTGATCTGTCCAGGTAGGCTAGGAACTGCACACATACCTGTTTGTTTTGTCTTCTCGTTGAACTATTATCCACTCGAGATTGATCTTTAATTTCCCCAAATGTTGTGCAAGGCTCTATACAGTCTCCATGGTTTTGTTTTAATATCAACTCTGCATATTTTGGTTGCTGATGTTGGCTCTGACATGTCTGGTTTTCCATCCTACGTTGCTACCTGAAATGTTAAGGAGAATTGATTTAAGCTATTTCTAAGCTGTCAAGTGAACGCCCATAAAGTGCATTGTACACGGGCACTAAGGAATCACAAGGTGTTTATATCCAATAACATGACCAGCAATATGTTATGTTTCCTGTAGTCTGTTTACAATGGACATAAAGGATACATAGGGGTCACTTTATACAGGTAACTCCAATACACAGTGGTCGCTTCACAGGTATATTCTATACACAGTGGTCACTACACAGGTATATTCTATACACAGTGGTCACTACACAGATATATTCTATACACAGCTTCAATACAGTGGTCACTTTACAAAGTTAGCCTCAACAAAATTGTCGCACTATACACAGGTAAAATGTAGCTTCAGTATAGTGGTCACTCTACACAGGTAGATTATATACACAGTGGTCACTATATACAGGCAGTTTTAATAAACTGGTCACTACACAGATAGTTCAATACAATGGTCTCTTTACAAAGGTAGCTTCAATACACAGTGGTCACTTTACACAGGTTGCCTCAACACAGTGGTCACACTGCACATAGCTTCAATAAAGTGGTCACTTTATACAGGTCTTAACACAGTGGTGACTACACAGATAGCTCTAATACAGTGTTCACTTTATACAGGTCTTCTTAACACTGGTCACTACACAGATAGCTCTGATACAGTGGTCACTTCACAGATAGCTCCAACACAGTGGTCACTTTACAAATGTAGCATCAACACATTGGTCACTTTACAAAGGTAGCATCAACACAGTGGTCACTTTACAAAGGTAGCATCAACACAGTGGTCACCTACAAAGGTAGCTCTAACACAGTGGTCACTTTACAAAGGTAGCATCAACCCAGTGGTCACTTTACAAAGGTAGCATCAACACAGTGGTCACCTACAAAGGTAGCTCTAACACAGTGGTCACTTTACAAAGGTAGCATCAACATAGTGGTCACTTTACAAAAGTAGCTCCAACACAGTGGTCACTTTACAAAGGTAGCATCAACACAGTGGTCACCTACAAAGGTAGCTCTAACACAGTGGTCACTTTACAAAGGTAGCATCAACAAAGTGGTCACTTTACAAAGGTAGCTCCAACACAGTGGTCACTTTACAAAGACAACATCAACACAGTGGTCACCCTGCACAGATAAATTCTATATACTGATGTCACTTTATACAAGTAGCTTCAATATAGTTTATTTACTTTAGACAGGTAGCTTCGATATAGTGGTCACTTAATGTTTCATATGTAGCTCAGTTATACAGGTCACTTTAAACAAGTAGATTCAACACTCTGGCCTTTAGACCCAGTGTTAAGGCCATGCATGGTAAGATTCTGTATTGCATCTTTTATGTGGTTTATTAGTCCCCCACCTTACTTCCATAAGGGTCGGTAAGTGAGTGCATCACTTTGAAGGGGAGCCTATCTTATGTTATATATGGGCTACCATTGCAAATTTGTTTGTTTGTATTTGATGAAATTCTATGTGAGGGGAACTCTTTTTGAAATCCTAAATATATAAAAGTTTAAAAAGATCCAATTAGATTTATTTACTCCCATTTCTTTGGAATATACAAGGATATTTCTTTCGCAACTAAGAACTCAGAACCTTAATGTAAAATCCTTAGAACATGATAAAATAGAGTTCCAAAATATCCTGATTTATTTAATTGGTCCTATTGTCAACAAAAAAATGTAATATTTATTAGCTCTTTATGGCCTCTACAGAATATCATAAGTACATTTCCTGTTGAAGACTTGATATCTGATAATAATAGTTATAATGACACCCAGGAGTACATTGAACCTTTTCATTGTCTTAGCATTAAATTCATATTAAGATTGAGATTATAACATAAGATGTAAAATCCCAGCAACAAATTGGTTTGTAAGTTTGACCGTTTCTTTGGAAATCGTTGAACTATACAAGAACTTTATCTTTGCGGATTATGATGTTGAACTGCTGTGGAAATACTGGAGGAGAAAGCACACACTACCGCCGCGAGATAGATGACCATGGAGATGTTGACCTTGTCACGTCCATTTATGGTTGTATATGACAAGAGTTGTGGTGGTCACCAGGATATCAGTTTCCATGTCACAGACAGACGTCATCGGTGACAAGGTCAAGAAGATATATGGATTACTGGGAACTTACCTGACCTTTTCACCATCATCACTTCATTCACCCCCTTTTGTTGTACTAGATTACAGCATTTTCAGATGTAATATGATCTAAAGTTGCTGACCTCCCGAGACATTGTTGATGTAATGTTGAAATTATCAACAGAATAAGTGATCCATATGACTATGTGTCCAGTTGTTAAATAATCTGATTATCACAATGACAATTTATTGAAAAACTTACAACTTGATGATAATTTTCAAAAATTGAAATTTAAACATAAAAAAAAATAAAAATTGTGCACTCTCATATTCAAGGAATTAACATTTTGTAAATTTGCACTTTCGGTCTCTTTAAAAGGAAAAGGTTTCAAACTCTCTTTAAAAGGAAAAGGTTTCGAACAACTCAGCTAGCTCAATTTATTAGAGCTCTTGTCCGGACTATGGATGTCCCAGTTTCAGATCCCTCTTTGTTGCATGCATTTTCCCAATCATGTTGCATTCATTATAGAGATAACATATAACTCCATGTTTACTGTGTAGATTGGTCTAGCACTGGAGAGAGTAGATGCGGCCATTGGTCAACTGATGGAGGGACTCATGCACCGTGGCCTCCATAACTGTGTGAACATCCTCCTCATAGCAGACCACGGTCAGTATACAGGTCGTCACAGTATATAGATATATGGTATACATTACAGTGTTATTATAAAACATGGTATTCATTACAGTGTTATTATAAAACATATTGTATCATTACAGTGTTATTATAAAACATGTTATATCATTACATTGTTATTATAAAACATGGTATACATTACAGTGTTATTATAAAACATGGTATATCATTACAGTATTATTATAAAACATGGTATTCATTACAGTGTTATAATAAAATATTTTATATCATTACAGTGTTATTATAAAACATGTTATATCATTACAGTGTTATTATAAAACATGGTATATCATTACAGTATTATTATAAAACATGGTATTCATTACAGTGTTATAATAAAATATTTTATAGCATTACAGTGTTATTATAAAACATGTTATATCATTACATTGTTATTATAAAACATGGTATGCATTACAGTGTTATTATAAAACATGGTATATCATTATCAGTCTCTGTAACAAAAAGTAACAATGTAATATTATCAGTCACTGCAATGAAAAGTAACAATGTAATATCAAGTAACAATGTCAAATTAAGTTATCAGTCACTGCAACAAATAGTAACAATGTTCTATTATCAGTCTCTGCAACAAAAAGTAACAATGTAATATTATCAGTCTCTGCATCAAAAAGTAACAATGTAATATTATCAGTCTCTGCATCAAAAAGTAACAATGTAATATTATCAGTCTCTGCAACAAATAGTAACAATGTAATATTATCAGTCTCTGCAACAAATAGTAACAATATTCTATTATCAGTATCTGCAACAAAAAGTAACAATGTAATATTATATGAACTAAACTAATAAGGTAACATCGGTAACTGCAACAAAAAGTAACATTGATTATAAATGTATAATCCACTAAATGGATTAAAAGGAATTGTTCGGTACATTATGCATTTTATGATTGTAGGTGTGTCCGCCATATCTGGTGACCTGTTGTATTTTATGTTTGTAGGGGTGTCCGGCATATCTGGAGACCTGTTGTATTTTATGATTGTAGGTGTGGCCGGCATATCTTGTGACCTGTTGTATATTATGTTTGTAGGTGTGTCCGACATCTCTGGTGACCTGTTGTATTTGATGTTTGTAGGTATGTCCGCCATATCTGGTGACCTGTTGCATTTTATGTTTGTAGGTATGTGCGGCATATCTGGTGACCTGTTGTATTTTATGATTGTAGGTGTGTCCGGCATATCTTGTGACCTGTTGTATTTTATGTTTGTAGGTGTGTCCGCCATATCTGGTGACCTGTTGTATTTTATGTTTGTAGGTGTGTCCGGCATATCTGGTGACCTGTTGTATTTTATGTTTGTAGGTGTGTCCGGCATATCTGATGACCTGTTGTATTTTATGTTTGTAAGTGTGTCCGGCATATCTGGTGACCTGTTGTATTTTATGTTTGTAGGTGTGTCCGGCATATCTGGTGACCTGATGTATTTTATGATTGTAGGTGTGTCCGGCATATCTGGTGACCTGTTGTATTTTATGATTGTAGGTATGTCCGCCATATCTGGTGACCTGTTTTATTTTATGATTGTAGGTGTGTCCTCCATATCTGGTGACCTGTTGTGTTTTATGTTTGTAGGTGTGTTCGGCATATCTGGTGACCTGTTGTATTTTATGTTTGTAGGTATGTCCAGCATATCTTGTGACCGGTTGGTACTAATGGAGGACTACCTGTCTAATACAACCCTGTCCAAGATGCACCTATTTCCGGGAACATTTGGGAGGATCAACAACCTGTACTCTCAGAAAACCTCCAGGTCTAAGCTGAGGCCAGTGTCTGACCCAGGTAAGTCTCTCCTCCAGGTCTTAGTTGAGGCCAGTGTCTGACCCAGGTGAGTCTATCCTCCAGGTCTAGGTTGAGGCCAGTGTCTGACCCAGGTGAGTCTCTCCTCCAGGTCTAAGTAGAGGCCAGTGTCTGACCCAGGTAAGTCTCTCCTCCAGGTCTATGTTGAGACCAGTGACTGACCCAGGTGAGACTCTCCTCCAGATCTAAGTAGAGGTCAGTGTCTGACCCAGGTAAGTCTCTCCTCCAGATCTAAGTAGAGGTCAGTGTCTGACCCAGGTAAGTCTCTCCTCCAGACCAAACTGAGGCCAGTGTCTGACCCAGGTAAGTCTCTCCTCCAGGTCTATGTTGAGACCAGTGTCTGACCCAGGTGAGACTCTCCTCCAGATCTAAGTAGAGGTCAGTGTCTGACCCTTGAGTCTCTCCTCCAGATCTAAGTTGGGGCAAGTGTCTGACCTAGGTGAGTCTCTCCTCCAGGTCTATGTTGAGACCAGTGCTGACCCAGGTGAGTCTATCCTCCAGGTCTAAGTTGAGACGAGTGCTGACCCAGGTGAGTCTATCCTCCAGGTCTAAGTTGAGGCCAGTGTCTGACCCAGGTGAGTCTATCCTCCAGGTCTAAGTTGAAGCCAGTGTCTGACCCAGGTGAGTGTCTCCTCCAGGTCTAAGTTGAGGCCAGTGACTGACCCAGGTGAGTCTATCCTCCAGGTCTAAGTTGAAGCCAGTGTCTGACCCAGGTGAGTGTCTCCTCCAGGTCTCAGTTGAGGCCAGTGACTGACCCAGGTGAGTCTATCCTCCAGGTCTAAGTTGAGACTAGTGCTGACCCAGGTGAGTCTATCCTCCAGGTCTAAGTTGAGGCCAGTGTCTGACCCAGGTGAGTCTCTCCACAGGGTCTAAGTTGAGGCCAGTGTCTGACCCAGGGGAGTCTATCCTCCAGGTCTAAGTTGAGGCCAGTGACTGACCCAGGTGAGTCTATCCTCCAGGTCTAAGTTGAGGCCGGTGCTGACCCAGGTGAGTCTATCCTCCAGGTCTAAGTTAAGACCAGTGCTGACCCTGGTGAGTCTATCCTCCAGGCCTAAGTTGAGACCAGTGTCTGACCCAGGTGAGTGTCTCCTCCAGGTTTAAGTTAAGGTCAGTGTCTGACCCAGGTGAGTCTCTCCACCGGGTCTAAGTTGAGGCCAGTGTCTGACCCAGGTGAGAGTCTCCTCCAGGTCTAAGTTAAGGTCAGTGTCTGACCCAGGTGAGTCTATCCTCCAGGCCTAAGTTGAGACCAGTGTCTGACCCAGGTGAGTGTCTCCTCCAGGTCTAAGTTGAGACCAGTGCTGACCCAGGTTAGTCTATCCTCCAGGTCTAAGTTGAGACCAGTGCTGTCCCAGGTGAGTCTCTCCTCCAGGTCTAAGTTGAAGCCAGTGTCTGACCCAGGTGAGTGTCTCCTCCAGGTCTCAGTTGAGGCCAGTGACTGACCCAGGTGAGTCTCTCCTCCAGGTCTAAGTTGAAGCCAGTGTCTGACCCAGGTGAGTGTCTCCTCCAGGTCTAAGTTGAGGCCAGTGTCTGACCCAGGCGAGTCTCTCCTCCAGGTCTAAGTTGAGGCCAGTGTCTGACCCAGGTGAGAGTCTCCTCCAGGTCTAAGTTAAGGTCAGTGTCTGACCCAGGTGAGTCTATCCTCCAGGTCTAAGTTGAGGCCAGTGTCTGACCCAGGTGAGTCTCTCCTCAGGGTCTAAGTTGAGGCCAGTGTCTGACCCAGGGGAGTCTATCCTCCAGGTCTAAGTTGAAGCCAGTGTCTGACCCAGGTGAGTGTCTCCTCCAGGTCTCAGTTGAGGCCAGTGTCTGACCCAGGTGAGTCTATCCTCCAGGTCTAAGTTGAGACCAGTGCTGACCCTGGTGAGTCTATCCTCCAGGTCTAAGTTGAGACCAGTGTCTGACCCAGGTGAGTGTCTCCTCCAGGTCTAAGTTAAGGTCAGTGTCTGACCCAGGTGAGTCTATCCTCCAGGTCTAAGTTGAGGCCAGTGTCTGACCCAGGCGAGTCTCCCCTCCAGGACTAAGTTGAGGCCAGTGTCTGACCCAGGTGAGTGTCTCCTCCAGGTCTAAGTTAAGGTCAGTGTCTGACCCAGGTGAGTCTCTCCAAAGGGTCTAAGTTGAGGCCAGTGTCTGACCCAGGCGAGTCTCTCCTCCAGGTCTAAGTTGAGGCCAGTGTCTAACCCAGGCGAGTCTCTCCTCCAGGTCTAAGTTGAGGCCAGTGACTGACCCAGGTGAGTCTCTCCTCCAGGTCTAAATTGAGGCCAGTGTATGACCAAGGTGAGTCACTTCTCTAGGTACAAGATAAAACCAGTACTTAACTCTCGAGTGAGTTTTTTCTCCAGGCCCAAGATCAGACTGGTACTTGACTCAAGTGAGTCACTTCTCCAGGCCCAAGATAAGTCCAGTACTTGACTCAAGCAAGTCATTTCTAAAGGTTTAATATGAGGCCAGTACTAGGCTTAGGAGAGTCAATTTTCCAAGTGCAAGATCAGGCCAGTGTCCGACACAGGTGAAGCACATATATATATAATTTCAGAATTTGCTGCAAGAACTTAATACACTTATATATGAATTGCATTAAAAATATTTTCAATTGAATAAGAGACTGTGTTGAAATTAAAAAAAATAAAAATATAAAAGATATATATATTCTATTGTATAATTTCATCAATTGAATTTATTAACTTTTATTAGTTCAAATTACTCTTGTACCTTAATGAAGAAGATTGGAAGAACATAAGCGATTCAACATCAGTCTCCCAAGTAGACGACAGTTATAAAGTATATGAGTGTTAATACTTTTTTTTGGCAATCTTCAGAAAAGTGCAAAAAATGGGAAAGTACTTGAATTTACGAATGGTTATGCATTCACAAAAATTTTAAAATTACGTATTTCACAAAAAAGCAAATGGTACTTGCAATAATTTCAGTGAATTTGTTTTTAGCATAACATTTGCCATTGTATTGTTAGCTATTTGACTGAAATTTAATGTACAGCAAATATATTTTGGAAAGGTCTATTTTCAATACATTCACTGCATAAAAAAATTACAAAGTAAATCCTGAAAATCTGCTCCTGGAAGAAAACTTTAAAATTAAAGTTCTAGTCACTATGAGTATGTATTACACATATAAGATTTGTGACTATTTCGGTTACCTGACCATAGGTCATGGTAACCTATTGTGATAGTCTTTTGTCCGTCGTCGTCCGTAGTGCGTTAACTTTTCCTTGTGAACACACTAACTTGAGTAAATGTTAACCGAGTTTGATGAAATTTTGTATGCAGCCATATAGCAATAAGATCCCGGACGAGTTCGAAAATGGGAATTATTCGACAGTAACTTACAGAGTAATTGCCCTTTGTTATAATATTATTATT
This sequence comes from Mizuhopecten yessoensis, assembly GCF_002113885.1. Classification (NCBI taxonomy): domain Eukaryota; kingdom Metazoa; phylum Mollusca; class Bivalvia; order Pectinida; family Pectinidae; genus Mizuhopecten; species Mizuhopecten yessoensis. Next base: position 310,751 of record NW_018480024.1, on the reverse strand, counting down.
GGACCTTGTGAACACGAGAACTTGAGTAAATGGTAACGAGTTTGACGAAACTTTGTATGCACCCATATCAATAAGATCCCAGACTCTAAATGGGAATTATTCGAAAGTAACTTACAGAGTTATTGCCCTTTGTGATAATATTATTATTGGACCTTGTAAACACGATAACTTGATTAAATGTTGACGGAGTTCAATGAAACTTTGTCCGGTAATTATTTGACGGTAACCTGCAGAGTTATTGCCCTTTGTCATTATATTATTATTTGTCCCTGTGATGTTGATTGACATTACACAAGAATAGATGTAAATTCTTGTGGTACACCTTTTTTTTCATTCATGACGCATTTTTGCTACTAACAAGGTGCTATTAAAAATTTGTGCCTTATTTAATAAATCATTGATTTACGCTTTTACTTGTTTCTTCTAACCAAGAACAGAAGACATACAGTTACCAAGTTTGTTCAAAACAGACCCCTTGGGTCAAAATTGGAGTCACACCCATTTATTTCAGTTATCGTGTTCACAGGGTCCAACAATAATAGAATTACCAAGGGGAATAACTATGTAAGTTATGGTCAAATTGGTCCGGTATTCAAACTCATCCAAGATCTCATTGATATAAAGCTTCATACAAAGTTTCATCAAAATCGGTTTATATTTACTGAAGTTATTGTGTTCACAAGGAAAAATTAATGGACGATGCAGCAAGGTCACTCGGACCGACGAAAAGTATGAATTGGCCCCTGGATGACAGTCCTAATTTGAATCGGAAGACAGTTGACCGTTAAGGCCCATGGGCCTCTTGTTATATTGTATAATCTTTACTGTCCTCATGGTTAGGGTAATCTTGTTATAACGGTCATAATTTTATATCTAAACTTTATTTATTTTTCACCAATTATGAAACAGGTTAATACAACTTATATAAATAACTCTTGTTGGCCCGGATGTTAGTGTGCTGGGGGTCTTAATGTAGGAGGAAACCGGAATACCTGGAGGAAACCAATGTGGTAGGGCAGGTGACCCAACACCTTTTCACGTCCGATCAGGGAATCAAACCCCAGTCGTCTTGGTGAACGGCGATGTGTTGTCTATCACACCCCTGACCATCCCATGATTTTGACATGTAGTTTCAACAATAGACTTGGAAAGGAGAAATTAATCATTCTTTTTCTGTTACAGTCCCTACGACAGACATCATGACTAACCTGACCTGTCACCCACACTTCAAAGTCTTCACGAAGACCACGCTTCCGAAGCGCCATCACTATGCAAACAACCCCAGAATCGATGACATCATCATAGATGTGGAAGATGAATGGCTAGTAACAGACAGGTAACTGAATTTTCACATTTATTTTCTTCCAGTATTTTGATGAGAGGAGTCGATATGAGTTTACACTGTATAACCAGTATTTTGATGAGAGGAGTCAATATGAGTTTACACTGTATAACCAGTATTTTGATGAGAGGAGTTGATATGAGTTTACACTATGTAACCAGTATTTTGATGAGAGGAGTCGATATGAGTTTACACAGTATAACCAGTATTTTGATGAGAGGAGTCGATATGAGTTTACACTGTATAACCAGTATTTTGATGAGAGGAGTCGCTATGAGTTTACACAGTATAACCAGTATTTTGATGAGAGGAGTCAGTATGAGTTTACACTCTGTAACCAGTATTTTGATGAGAGGAGTCAATATGAGTTTACACTGTATAACCAGTATTCAAGCACATAACCAGGTTTGTGGAGCACAGTTTATGCAGTGTTGTTGCTGAATAAATGTTCTCCCTCATCATAGCCTGTAATTTGATTTTATTTTCCCCAGCATCTTTTGGGAGGGATGCCAGGGTTGCGTTGTCCCAGGTTCATCAATGTTGTACATCATGTAGCCTCACGCAGCAGGCCTCTTTCCCTTCATTCACTCTTCTCTTTCATTTCTTCTCTCATGCAACCATTCATTCAATCTTTCACTCTCATTCGTTTCAAAATTATTATTATTTAGTTTAATCAAAACTATGTATTAAATCCCCCAGCCAGTTCCTTATATTCATATACAAATATTGAAAATACATATTATTACATATTTATAAATACGTTTTCCTGCCAAATGTCCTGCTTTTTTGCTTTGATTCTTACCTGAAAGTACTTAATGACAAATTACAGCTTGCTCTTACATATTTTTGCTGCAACACATCTAATTATCTAAACTAAGACCAAATAATAACCATTATTTTTACTCTTTCTTAAAAATCTTCCTCAATAGTTATATTGTGATTATATTTTCATAGTATTTAGCAATATTTACTGATGCACATGTTATTGGTCTCCTTTGCATTTGAATTCAATGCAACTGTAACTATGTATGAAGAGAGATTTTATTGTGTTGAGTACAGTATTTTGGACCTGTAGCTACATAATACAACACAAATATTTAACCCTTTCACCCCTATGTAACTTAAGTAGACTCTGCCACGCATTGATATGGATGTGTCCATTATGGTCTACAGTGGTGAAAGGGTAAAGCAATGAATATTTGAGCAAGTGGTGTTAGGGTTCTATATAGCACCCATTGCTATTGCTAACAAATTAAATCAATCCTGGAAGGGTTTGGGTTAGTTTGTTGGCGATCTATAATCAAAACTCAATTTGCCAAAACATACATTCCTTCCTTTTATATTTTGGTATAGTGGTTTGTTGTACACTTATCATTGACGTCACCGAAACAAATTGTCACAACACATATGACATTTTCTCATGCTGTGTAGTAGGAGGATATACTAGCTGTACACCCAGACATTTTCACTGCAGTTAAATTTTCGCGTTTTTTGCCCTCTGGATCTGGAATAAGGGCAAATATATCATTACAACAAACACGAGTCAACAACATAATTTACATATGAAAGGCGTTATTAACACAGGGCGTATTTGGATTTTACAGGCGAAGGGCGAAAGTTTTACTGGGCAAAAATGTTCATGGTATACAATATAAATTTGTGAATCAGAGATCAGCAGTGAAATATAATCCTACATTTAAAGTTATAACATTGACTTATCAAATAACATATTTGTGGTTCGGAAAAATTTCTTGTTATCAATGCTCTGCAAAATTTATTTTGTTGTGTTTCAGTATTTCAGCACTGTTTTAAAAACACTAAATTAGCGACAATTTTAATTTTTTCATCAGCACTTTATGTAAGGAATGTTTTTCTCTTTAAGGCCACCCAAGAGATCTGCCCGAGCCTTCTGTACTGGGGGCAGTCATGGCTATGACAATACATACAAGAGCATGCAGGTAATCACAGGTTCATATAGCACAACCAGTGAAATTTTATTTGTGATATTTTTTGGGACTTCATCAATATGTACTCTGTCACCTTCATCAGACAAATGACTGGTAAAGCATACACATAGGTGTAAAATATGTACCAATTGGCAACAAAAAAATTGCCATTGATTCGGCTTTGCTATGAACACATGTATACTTTATTCATTATACATATAAGAAGATCTACCGGTAATCGACAAATAAACTGACTATGCCTTGTTTCATGCCTGGTTTGGTGATGTTAGTACATTAGGCTTTTTCTAGACTTGTCTTATTCTGGTGAAATTCCCTGTGTTGTAGGCTTTGTTTCTAGCCCATGGTCCGGTATTTAACCAGAATTTGACAGTGAAATCATTTGAAAACATTGAGCTGTATAACCTGATGACAGGTAAGTGTTTAGTGAAGTACAGCTCCTAGGTACCGGTAAGTGTAACTGTTGAATTAGTCTCCCACTGGTCCAGGGGGATATAGGTATGTATTCCCACCGTCCTTCCATCCATCCAAAAAGTTTTTCTGGGGCATATATACATGTATATCATCTATACTTTTTCACCTGGAGTAACCAGAATTGGAATGCAAGTACATCTTGGGAGTGTCAAATGCAAAAAGTAGGTCTCTGGGGCCTAGGGTTTGACCTTTGACTTCAACTTTAAACAGATTTATCTGTGACAAATCTCCTATGCTATTTCACCTGGAGTAACAACCCTAATAGTTCTGCAGTATCAAATAATCAAAATCTCTTTGAACCCTAGAGCTGCTGGTGACTGACGTTGTATAAATTTGCTGATACCTGTATAACCAAGATATCTTTGATTCCTGTAGATGTATTGGGTATAAGACCAGCCCCCAATAACGGAACAGAGGGCTCACTGAATCATGTGTTGAGGAATCCACGCCCCATGCCTACAGCGACCCCCATACAGAATTACACTGACTGGACGATGGGCACTGTAATAGAGAGTTTTATACAGGAGTCGCTGAGGTACAGGAGCCAGTGTCTAGACAGGTGTAGCATCACCACCAATACTAACCAGGTACTGGGCCTTCATCTTATTATCTACCCGTTAACAGGGGACAGTAGGGTTGCACTCTGTCTACCTTTACAATTTGTCCAGAACATATCTTACCCTGTCACCTATTATATTGCAAAATTTTGCATGCTGGTACCTCTTGGGATAATAACAATAATAATAAATCGAGGTTCTTATATACCCCTTTCTTATATACCGCTTTATCACAACCTAGTTCGTAGGTCGTCTTAAAGCGGTTCACAAATTATCATCCGTGGTTATAGGGCCTTTGCAACCAGCCAACATCTTTCTCAACTGCAACCAGCCAACATATTTCTCAACTCCCTGGGAAGCAAACAGCCGGTGCTGCCATTTTGGCGCTCACAGGTAGCATTCAACAATTCTAGCACTGCCCAACTACGAGCTCATTTACAGCTGAGTAGACTGGAACAAGCGGGGTAAAGTATCTTGTTCAAAGATACAACACAGTGCGGTGCCGTGACTGGAACCCGCAAACCTTCCGTCACGAGCCCGGCGTCCTACCACTAGACTACCCTGCCTCCTGGGATGATGAAGCCTCGAGGATTGAAATCAGATCTTGTGCCCCATTTTATACATAGTTATGTTCTTTGTCATTTTTGACACCATAGTATTTTCAGAGGTTGGGGACTTTTAGTTGCTTTCATTACTTTGCATTATTTTTGTTCTTTTGCCTTTGAATGAAAGCAATTTAATATGAGCTGCAAAATATAAGTGATGTATAATAGAAAGTTAGCAGTAAATGGGTTTAAGTTCATGTTTTGAAGTGTAAATATACAGAGATGAGTTGTTTTAGTTTAGAACTGGGGCAATGAGAAGAGGCCATGTTCATGCAGAATATCTCAATCACTAATGGCTTCTTGTTTCTAGTAATAAAAACAAACATTTTTATGCATTGACAGAAGTTAAAATAATTTAGGAGTATTCTCCACCATTTTTTCTTTGTTTTATCCCACTGTTGGCCTGTTTTTCAGACTAAGGTTAACACAGAGGACCAGCATGTGCTGTTTGGTCGCCCTTCACTTCAGATCTCACACACACAGACCAGTGTGTACATAAAGAGCTACCCAAGTCATGTGACGGCGTACAGCACCTCCCTCCTGGCTCCACTCTGGGTCTCCTACACACAGACCTCCAGCCCCTCCCCCGAAGCTGACTACCCGACCTGTATCCTGAGGGGCTTGGACAGACCACAGTGTGAGGCCACCTCCTTCACCCAGAACTCCAGGCAGTATACGTGGACACCACTGTACAGGACAGGTAATTAAGGACAGCATCTGATGTGTGATCAGTACTGACTGTCATAACAGACAAGTGAACTGTCCTGTGTAGTACCCTTATAGCTCCCACTTTAATGGTGTTGGGGTGTATGAGTTTTTCTGCCTGTTTGTAATAAAAAGGCTTATGTGCAAGACATATCATGTAACTCTGAACATATTTCATTAATATTTACACTATATTATTGTTACATCATCAAGTCAATAGCAAAATATATGTGGTGTTTCAAAACAAGAGTATTGGACTAAGCTTGTATGTCTGTGAAGTTTTCTGTTGATCCATTTTCTTTGTATGTTTGATCTCTTTTCCCTGTATGCCTTACCTAGTTTTCCTGTATATTTGACCTAGTTTCTCTGTATATTTGACCAAGTTTCCCTGTATATTTGACCTAGTTTCTCTATGTTAAGACCTAGTTTTCCATATAATGACCAGGTTTTCCTGTATATTTGACCTGGTTTCACTGTATATTTTACCAGCGGTCACCTACTCCTGGGAGAGCTTGATCTCGCTGAACTTTGTACCAATGCTGGAGAACTTCAGGCGGGGTAAGTAATGTTTTACTGCAAATACTTTTTTCAAATTGTTAAATTGAATTTCTTTTAACATAGTTTACTCATAAGTGATCTTGTTTGAGCAGTAATGTTGTTTCCTAATAACCTGTCTCCTTAATACTTGTTTTACCTAACACTTCTGTCCATCAGGTATCTGGAGAAGTGTCCAGAATCTTACAGACAGATATACACAGGACTATGGCGTGGTCAATGTGATGACCGGTCCTATCTTTGACTACAACACAGACGGACATAAGGACGAACCAACATCTGTTCTTCGGTTTGTCACCATTATAAATATTGCCTAGATGCAATTCACAATAATGAAAAAAAATATAATTTATCATCCTGGTGTTAATTATATATATAGTACCAATACTAAGGTTCATGCTAATTAGCAAATCAACAGTGAACCAGTTTTAATAAATCAGTCACAAAGGATGATGGTCAATCCATGTTAACAATAATGGCTTTCAAAGTTATTAAAGATATTTTTTTTCTTTCCTCCCTTTTCTTTTTTTGCTCTTTTGACTGAAATCTGTTGCCTACAGTTAAAACAGCTGTCAATATGTTAGCCATTTACATAAGTATAAGCAGTTCTGATATCTAAATGATACCCTTTTCTTGGATTAGTTACTTTTACACTTGTTTTTTGGTGTACTGAATCGATGGAATGTGTTTACCGGTAATGAACTTTTCATGAAATCTTAATGAGTGAAAATTATGGATCTGAACCGACTGTGGTCCTATTAAGGTCCCTTTGTCTTTTGACTGACATCCTTGAATATATAACCTATTGTCTATCTGATGACTTCTACAGGAGGAACACCACGGTCAGCATCCCAACCCACTTCTTCTACATCATCAGCAGATGTGATGACCAGAACCTGACTACTTGTCCTCCCGAACATCTGATAACACTGTCCTTCATCCTCCCTCATACAGACAGCATTACTAACTGTCAGGTAAGTACACCAGCAGTCAGTCTAGACACAGTGTCCAGTGTGGCCGAAAGTGCAATTTAGAATATGTTTTAAGGGTATTTAGATTCAATTTAAATAGGCCCAGGTGATTATGATCCAGTTGTGCCTCATTTATCAAGACGTCACTGATCTAGCTGTCCTATTACCCAGACTAGTAGGACAGTGTTAGATTTTACTATGCACAAATGAACATTAGCCACCTTCATCGATAATCAAGCCAATTTAGTTGATAATCTCTTTGTTAATAATCCAGCCACTTTAGTTGATAATCTCTTTGTTGATAATCCAGCCATTTTAGTTGATAATCTCTTTGTTGATAATCCAGCCACTTTAGTTGATAATCTCTTTGTTGATAACCCAGCCATTTTAGTTGATAATCTCTTTGTTGATAATCCAGCCATTTTAGTTGATAATCTCTTTGTTGATGATCCAGCCACTTTAGTTGATAATCTCTTTGTTAATAATCCATTAATTCTCCTTCCTAGCAAAGTGTATGTAGAAAGCTAGATAACTGGAATAATTTTGTAAAATAAAATCGCAAATCTGTTCCCGAAATACTGGCTGGATAGTACATGTATATCTTAGACAACTTGATTAGTGCAATGTAATGGTGACTAAAATTACAATTATTTTTTATACAAGTAAGACGTCAGGTTTGAACTACACAAATTCTTTCCCTGTTAAACAATATTGCTTTGTCTGTATACTTTTATATAAAACATCAGGATTTAACTTCACGAGTCTTCGGACTGGTCTATAATGTTATCAGCATTGCTATGTATACTTTATGTCCGTATTTAAGAATCCCTGCCCCACTGGACTGAGGTTTTTTTGTATATATATATATATACACAGTTACCTCCCCATAATTTTGTTTTGGATTAACTGTAACACAGTTAGACCAGAACACAGCAGTTACCTCCCCTTAATTTCGTTTTGGATTAACTGTAACACAGTTGGACCAGGACACAACAGTTACCTCCCCTTAATTTTGTTTTGGATTAACTGGAACACGGTTGGACCAGGACACATTCTGTTGTCTTTTGACAGCTCTGTTGGTTAGAGCAATAGTATAACAATCTGGTAGCCCCGGGTTCGAATCCCATTTAGCCTCAGAAGTTTGTTACCCTCATAACACCATGGTTAATTATGTTTTGTGCTTTTTCATCTTTATTATTTTTCATTTAAGTCTCGCAAGGTATGGTTTTCTGTACAGAAATGATTTGTCAAAGCTGTAGTCAGGCTGGAAAAACAGCTTGCAATGCATATTTCACCTTGTTTGGTAGTGGTAAGGGGATCCTTACAGACATTGCTCTGTCTTTCAGACTACTGACGACTACCTGGAGGACAATATGGCTCGAGTGAGGGACATCGAGCTGCTGACAGATTTGGAGTTTTACACAGAGTTATCTCCCCCTGATTCTGTTCTATCACGTACCTATCTGCCGCAGAGACTTTGGCGCAAAAATGGATGATTTGGGATTTTTCAATAGTTTCCATGTTTAATGATAATGTTTATTCTTTGTAATATGGAGTCAATTAAGAAATAAATATTGATGGTGCTATTCTTAAATTTGTTACGTTTTACCAGACGTAGAGAAACATAGGGATTTGATCATCAAGTTTACTGAATCCAAAGATTTGTTTATGATACTGTGATGTGGCTTGAAGAAGTCGGTTTTTGAATAATATTTATGTTTATAATCATATTTGTATATACAGATGTTTGTTATTGCTATTTCGGGTGAAACATTAATATATAATGTGTTTTGGTCATCTCTCATGTAGACAATAGATGTCGCTGCAACCTCAACCCGAGTACAGTGAAATCTGTCTAAACTTCTCATAGGGTTAGATTGAAAGCTTGATTCAAGTGCCACCCACCCCTTATACATGTACATGACACTTGTTATATATTATTTGTGTGTGCCATACAATATTGACGTTACCCACACGTACATGACATCACACATGGTGCTTTAGTGAATAAGTTAACTAACTCGTGCTAAGTCATTACTTTAAGGATCCCTGTCCCACTGCACTGCCGTTTTTGTCTCCCTACCACGAAGTAGCGGAAGCGAGACTAAGGTGTTGCTTTTACGGCGACGGCGTCATCAACATTAAGTTTTTGCGTTTAAGTTTAAGTTTCACTGAAAGCATAAGTTCTAGACCAACCAAACTTGGACCATAGATACATCTTAGGTAGTACATCTCAGCCCATGCATCAAATGCTAGATGCGGCCTGCCTTTCATGGTCCATTGACTTTGTCAGCATCTCCATCAATAGCGGTATGGGGTTCCTTAAATGACATTTAAAACTGGTTTATACAGTGAATGATATTGTAACTTTAGCAACATACCCCAGATCATCAGTGATGGACTTTATCATGGAACACAGGAAAACAGACACATTTAATTGTTTACTTTCCTGACCAGACTAGATCACTCGACAACATACCCCAGATCATCAGTGATGGACTTTATCATGGAACACTGGAAAACAGACACATTTAATTGTTAACTTTTCTGGCCAGACTAGATCACTCGACAACATACCCCAGATCATCAGTGATGGACTTTATCATGGAACACTGCAAAACAGACAAATTTAATTGTTTACTTTCCTGACCAGACTTGATCACTAGACAACATTATATTCATGTGTCTGTTAATTACTGGCAAACAGATCTAGCTCAACCCATTACAATTACTGATAAATAGATCTAGCTCAACCCATTACAATTACCGATAAATAGATCTAGCTCAACCCGGCCATTACAATTACAACACTCTCCTAGTATTTTGTACTACCAGATATATGATTTGTACCCCGCACTTTGTATGTAAAATTGTGTTTGTTGTATTTGATCTCTTTGTATGAAGATTTAATCAGAACTGATGTTTTAATTTTACATAGCTTTATTTTTTATATATTAAATATATTCTGTATCACTTGTGTTTGTTTTTTTTTCTTTTGCTTAATATTAGGGCGAGAGGGCACTGTGAACCTATAATATCATGCAGCAGGATATTTCCACAGAGATGATATTTTACACGATTTTGCTGGTCAATAATGTGATCCCGAACATATGATCCGCAGAATAATACGACAAGAGTGAAAATGAGCCACGTTAATAAACTTCATAACAGTAATAAATGATGTCTTGAAATAGCGAGTATGTGGTTATATTATTAATAACGATTCGTTTATATCAAGAGTAGTACAGAATGGTTAAAAATAGATTATATCTTTGCTTAACGGGATACGTTTACTTGTTACTCAGTATTTATTTGACTATTGAACACTTTATATGCCAAGTGTCCCGTCTTTGTGCTAAAACACCACAACCAATTTTAGTTCTCACATGTTTAGATTGCAAAAATTATAATCGGTGTAAATTTCATTTTCTAATTTTGGGTGCAAAATGCAAAAAGAAATAAGCCTGCATAAATAACTGCCGTTTTACGGTATTTATTTAAATGTGAACAAATGGAGTCAACATTCACAAACAGTACAATTGTTTTATGATTGCTAACAATGAACCATAAATAAGATCGTTTAAAGAGGTAATGTCATTCGAAATTCACACCATGTTATCAAAACATAGTACATGTAATATGATGCACACATTTAATAACAGTTTATTTTGACAACTCTTACAAATCATTTGGAATATCAAAATACTTTTTCTTTTTCCTTGGCAGAAGGATATTTTGATTTTTTTTGGAGATCATTTAAGTCAACGTAGTATACACTTTGTAGGTACAATGTATAAAAAAAAAATTCCAGTCTGAGATTTTTCTATCTCATTTGCAGGACAAATGGACTTCATTTTTCGCCACCTGATATTATGCTGTTAAAACAAAAAGTTTGAAAAAAAATGAGTGCTTTTTATCAATTTTCATACACAAAAAAATATCATATTTTTCAATTTCAAGCTAGAGAATCTGATATACCCGGTAACATGCAAAGAAAATCAGGTCTCCTATTAGCCATATGCATATTTGATTTTACATTGTATTTAACCTTTGAGTTCAAGGTAACATTTAGAGATTTGTTTTCGTGAACAAAAAACATTTCTCCCTTTCTCTTGCGAAACAAAAATGTGGAAATATGTCAAATAACCATTTATCTACAATTCTCTTATGTACATTTAGGTTTAAGATGAACTGCCTTCTTATAAATGCATACATGTATTAAATGCAGTTAAAAAGTTGTGGAGATGCTGACACACTACCTTGAGAGTCACCACTGAAAAGTTTGCACTTTGACCTTAAGGTCAAGGTCAGTGACCTAATAATAGTGCACTGCTTATCGTCTTTGTGAGATGCAGATATACTGCAAGCTTAATCAAGACATCTTTAATGGTTTAAAAGTTACGGCACGGTCAAGAAATTATTAGAAGAACCAGTACTTACACAATATGTCTCCCTTAACTCTAACCCCAGACAAGATTTAACTAAAATGTTTTGAATTTCATATACCCGGTGGTGAATATTACTATGACAGAATAACATTGAACTGCACACCTGTGTGTGATGAAGGGGAGCTTCAAGTTTCATCACAATGTCTACAACAAATTTATTTTTTTAAATTTCAACTGAAAGTTGACATTTATTTGACCTTTGGCCAAGAGGCCAAGGTAATGGTGACCTTATAACAATGCACTCTACACCTGTGATCAAGTTTCATCAGGAAATCTATTTTAAAAGTAACGGCCTGAATAAAATGTAACTAGTAAAAGCTTATACATGCTTCTCTTCTTCTAAGGGGAGACATATTCCTGTGTTTCTGATCCCTATAATCTGTCATGCTCTCCAGTGGTAACACCACAGTCTATCACCCTTAACAAACATCAACAACTGGTTACTATATAAGAAATGTTTAAACCATTCAAAAACCACAACCTAACACTGGTGATGTGTCACCTTATACTAGAAAGGGATGGGAGATTTGGGGAGGGGGCTGTACATACATAATCTGACAGGGATAAGTGAATGATACTGGAAGGGAAGGGAGAATTGGGGAGGGGGCTGTACATACATCATCTAACAGGGATAAGTTAATGATACTGAAGGGTAGGGAGATTTGTGGAGGGGGCTGTACATACATCATCTAACAGGGATAAGTTAATGATACTGAAGGGAAGGGAGATTTGGGGAGGGGGCTGTACATAAATCCTCTAACAGGGATAAGTGAATGATACTGAAGGGAAGGGAGATTTGGGGAGGGCGCTGTACATACATCCTCTAACAGGGATAAGTGAATGATACTGAAGGGAAGGGAGATTTGTGGAGGGGGCTGTACATACATCCTCTAACAGGGATAAGTGAATGATACTGAAGGGAAGAAGATTTGGAGAGGGGGCTGTACATACATCATCTAACAGGGATAAGTGAATGATACTGAAGGGAAGGGAGATTTGGGGAGGGGGCTTTACATACATCATTTAACAAGCATAAGTGAATGATACTTGAATTACTTGTTCAAGGTTATTAGGTTAATTTTGAATTAAAAATCACAAAATCAATGTTTAATTTTCACACATGTATAAAGGTTTACTATTAGGTGTAAGATATGTGCATAGTAGCATTAGGGGAAAATATCTACCCTGGAGCTGCCTTATAGCCTCTATGGCACTAACAAGCCATTGTAATGGTACTGAGCAATATATAAATGAACATATATATTCGCTATACTATAAAATACTATAAAAGTGGAAATTTTTATGTTTAGTATATTGGCGGTAAAATATCAAATATGAATATTTATATACAGATGATCTAGACCATTTAAAGGTAAATAGAATAATAAAGACTTATTGCTGATGAGAACATTCCACTTTACAGTGAGACAACCCGAACATTTCCACACGCAATAATTTCCACTTTTACGGTAGAAGTTTGCTTTAAAGTGTGATGCTACCTTGGAAGACCTTATACTTTTCAACGACAGGAAATGAGCTTAAGGTTACCCAAATTTAATGGAGCTGCTGGGATACATGGTCTTGTATTAACATTTATGTACATAGGGATTATGGTTTAAATTCAAATTTTGTGGTTTAAAATCATTACATCAGAATAATATGATCAAAACCTAGTACAGTATTTCATGTTTAAAGTTGATGTTCATGTTTTACATAATGCTCAGTGATATGAAGTAGTATGGCATCATTATTAGTTGTTTGTTTGGCTGATTGGCAGGTCTGCAACATGCCGAAGTGAAACTGTCTCTACAACACACCTAGTAATATAATCTCTGCAGCATGTATAGTTGATTATCCTTGTAGCATACCAAGTTATCAATCTATACAGCACACCTAGTAATATAATCTCTGCAGCATGTATAGTTGATTATACTTGTAGCATACCAAGTTATCAATCTCTACAGCACACCTAGTAATATAATCTCTGCAGCATGTATAGTTGATTATCTTTGTAGCATACCAAGTTGTCAATCTCTGCAGCACACATGGATGTGTTTCTCTATAGCCAGCCTTTTGTCCCCGTACAGCATTCCCAACTGTCCATCCCTGCAGCATGCCTTGTTGTCTATCTCGGCTAGTTATCTATCCCTGCATCATGCCTTGTTGTCTATCTCGGCTAGTTTTCTAACCCTGCAGCATGCCTTGTTGTATATCTCTGCTAGTTATCTATCCCTGCAGCATGCCTTCTTGTCTATCTCGGCTAGTTATCTAACCCTGCAGCATGCCTTGTTATATATCTCTGCTAGTTATCTATCCCTGCAGCATGCCTTCTTGTCTATCTCAGCTATTTATGTGAAACTTATGTGCAGCACATGTGCTCCTGGGTAGCTGATTTTGGTATGGGATCCTTGCAGCATGCCTTACTGTCTATCTCGGGTAGTTATCTATCCCTGCAGCATTTTCTGTCAACAGCAGCTGACAAGTCTATAGGAGTGACCTGGTGTCAGGAGCCCGGGATATCCTGACTTGTGATGTAGAGAGATGTAGAACCAGGGTTCACAGACCCGCACCCAATGCTTGTGTAACCATGACAACCATATAAACTTAACTTCTTCAGGGTTGGAATGAGGCTACCAAGCTTATTGATCATTTCTGAAAAAAGAAAGATATCACACTCTCAGCACAATAAAACAACACTATTTTGACAGTTACATAGTATGGCTGGCTAGTAAGTAGAGCCTCAGTTCCTGGTCTATCCGTATACAGTGGACACCAACATGAGTTTAAACCTTATTTATCATAACCCCCGTTCATTAAATCTAGAACCAAGAGATCATTGAAGTACAGTAATTGTGATTACCTTAATGTAGGAATAATGTATAAACCTGACAAATAGTGAACCTAAGTGTACATTGACCTTGAATTCACACTACTGACCTTGAACTTTGTGAACTGTCTACTTGAGTTATACTAAAATGACCTTGACATTTTTATTGACCTCAAGCTACATATACTGATCCTGACTCATTTATATATACATGTATATACTGATCTTGATCTACAATGACAGACCTTGAGTAACATTTACTGACCTTGAGTTACATAGGTTTTGTACAGCTTCAGAATCTCCAACTTGGGACAGTACTGAAACATTGAAGAGCATCAACATATCACAAGAGAGATCTTTGTTAAAATAGTAACCAAAAACAATGGAATCTGCACTGGTTGGGGGAAGACATCAAAGAGTGACTTGATCAGTGGTCAGATCTATAATCAGCAGTAAGGTACATCATATAATGTAGGTATGTGATATGTGAGGTGGATGAAGGTCACTTTACCCATATATACTATGACCTTGACAGGTAAATCACCAGGGAATGAAGGTCACTGTACTCACAATACAATGACCTTGACAGGGAAGTCGTATGGGAATGAAGGTCACTCTTCTCACATGAACTATGACCTTGACAGGGTAATCACCTGGGAATGAAGGTCACTCTACTTACATACATTATGACCTTGGCAGGTGAGTCACAGGAATGAAGGTCACTCTACTCACATATACTATGACCTTGAAAGTTAAATCACATGGGAATGAAGGACACTCTACATGCAAATGCTATGACCTTGGCAGATATGTCTCACACAGAAATGAAGGTCACTCTGCTTTCATATTCTATAACTTTGACAAATAGGTCACACAGGGAAATGAAGGTCAATCTACTTACGTATGCTATGACCTTGGCGAGGTAGGTGACGCGTGATGTATGTAGCTCCATGGACCTTAGGGCTAGCAGTGGTGAGCTGTGTGTAATTTGTAGCTGGGACAGTCGGTCCAGTTCTATGGTCAGATGCCAAAGTTTTGGACAACCCTGTACAGGAAACGAGATTGTCATTAACCACTGTCATAAGTACATGTATCATGCTAATTGAAACAACAATGCTATTCAAAAATGCCATTTTCCATCAGTTTGCATTGAATCAAAATACATGCAGGATACATAGAAAACAAGATTTATGAAACTTAAGATGCACAGAATATAGATATCATCATACCTGTATCCTTAGGTAGGTCAACTTCGGGCAAAGAATCTCTGAAATTGAAAGTAAGAAGAGTTGTTTCAATAAAATCATAAAAAGTTGAATTATTATATTCATTAATTAAATAAAAAATTGTTTACAAAGCAAAACCTAGAAGTATTTTACTTGAAGCAAGGTGGACAAGATAACAGTGAAACAGATAGCTATAGTGGTAATGAGACGAGAGGTTTAGCAGTGATGACGGGACAAGAAAACAAGCATGTGTGAAAAGCAAATTTAAAGACACCTAGTAATGATTAGTGTCAACATAGATCTATCAGTGACCTGTGTGACAAGAGGAATAGAAGTGACACGTGACAAGATGTGTGACTTACCGAGACGGTCGAGGTAGAGGCCCTGATCAAGTGTCAATGATTCTAAATTTTTCAGTTGAATCACAAGATTTGTCTCCCCTGGTATAGCTCGCAAGTCTAACACAGTCAGGGTATCCTCACAGGCCTTCAGGAGGGTCATACGCTGGTTTGGAACAAACTAGGAGAAAAAAACATTATAATCAAGTTAAGTCCACAATGAACTAGATATAGTAAATCATAAAATGTGGACCTCTTCCTTTTGCCCTGTTTAAGTACCATGGTTAGGTATATAGGTTGCATCTTCGAAACCCATGTGTTCTGCTGTCGATACACGTGTCAACTCGACACCCTAGGAATATCTGTATGTGCTACCTTGTTGATGATACAAGTAAACTGGTTTGATCCTTTGTTAAACTTGTTGTCAGAATAATGTGACCAGGTGGAATACAATGTACATTGTACTACGTTGGGTGCTATCAGTAGTGTATTTCAGTAAGTTAACACTATTAAGTTGGCATCAAATCTACTCTGACGCAAGAAGGCAAATACACCAACCTACCGTCTCCAGTACACATACACACAAGCTAGCATACACAACACACATCGAGGCAAGTCCTTAAATGACCTTAGCTGCTGATAGGACATTCAACTAAACAAAACAAACCTTCAATATATATTAACTCATTCACCCCTGAAACTTCATAATGAACTATTCTTACCATTGAATTGGAAGAGTTCAAATGGGTCTTTAGGGGTGAATAAGTTAAAAGAATGAAATAATAAAACTGTTTGCCTTTGATATTGTCATAGCATATTCCAAATGTGCAGAGAAGTATGTATATCAAAAGTGGAACACTTAGATTTTCAAGAAGGGATAGGTTGAGTGTGATGCTTGAGCACATACCTTTAGCTCTCTATACTATTTCACCTTAGGAAGGATGTTGAACATCCTCGATACTCCAGGAGTTACGCTCACTTACGCTCTCTGCACCCCTCTGGATACCCCTGGATATCGAGGATGTTTAGTTCTATCTTAAGTCGGATGTTGGATGTTGAATGTTGTTGTAAGGCACCCAAGCCTTCTATACTAGTTCTACCTTTGGAAGATTTATGTTGGTATGATGGTTGGGCACTTTACTCTGTATATATAGACCAGTAATACCTTAGAAAGGTTCTTTAGCGTGATGCGGGACACCTCTAACCTGTATATATAGACCAGTTATACCTTAGGAAGGTTGTTTAGCGTGATACGGGACACCTCTAACCTGTATATATAGACCAGTAATACCTTAGGAAGGTTGTTTAGCGTGATGCGGGACACCTCTAACCTGTATATATAGACCAGTTATACCTTAGGAAGGTTGTTTAGCGTGATGCGGGACACCTCTAACCTGTATATATAGACCAGTTATACCTTAGGAAGGTTGTTTAGCGTGATGCGGGACACCTCTAACCTGTATATATAGACCAGTTATACCTTAGGAAGGTTGTTTAGCGTGATGCGGGACACCTCTAACCTGTATATATAGACCAGTTATACCTTAGGAAGGTTGTTTAGCGTGATGCGGGACACCTCTAACCTGTATATATAGACCAGTTATACCTTAGGAAGGTTGTTTAGCGTGATGCGGGACACCTCTAACCTGTATATATAGACCAGTTATACCTTAGGAAGGTTGTTTAGCGTGATGCGGGACACCTCTAACCTGTATATATAGACCAGTTATACCTTAGGAAGGTTGTTTAGCGTGATGCGGGACACCTCTAACCTGTATATATAGACCAGTTATACCTTAGGAAGGTTGTTTAGCGTGATGCGGGACACCTCTAACCTGTATATATAGACCAGTTATACCTTAGGAAGGTTGTTTAGCGTGATGCGGGACACCTCTAACCTGTATATATAGACCAGTTATACCTTAGGAAGGTTGTTTAGCGTGATGCGGGACACCTCTAACCTGTATATATAGACCAGTTATACCTTAGGAAGGTTGTTTAGCGTGATGCGGGACACCTCTAACCTGTATATATAGACCAGTTATACCTTAGGAAGGTTGTTTAGCGTGATGCGGGACACCTCTAACCTGTATATATAGACCAGTTATACCTTAGGAAGGTTGTTTAGCGTGATGCGGGACACCTCTAACCTGTATATATAGACCAGTTATACCTTAGGAAGGTTGTTTAGCGTGATGCGGGACACCTCTAACCTGTATATATAGACCAGTTATACCTTAGGAAGGTTGTTTAGCGTGATGCGGGACACCTCTAACCTGTATATATAGACCAGTTATACCTTAGGAAGGTTGTTTAGCGTGATGCGGGACACCTCTAACCTGTATATATAGACCAGTTATACCTTAGGAAGGTTGTTTAGCGTGATGCGGGACACCTCTAACCTGTATATATAGACCAGTTATACCTTAGGAAGGTTGTTTAGTGTGATGCGGGACACCTCTAACCTGTATATATAAACCAGTAATACCTTAGGAAGGTTGTTTAGTGTGATACGGGACACCTTTAACCTGTATATATAGACCAGTAATACCTTAGGAATGTTGTTTAGCCTGATGCGGGACACCTCTAACCTGTATATATAGACCAGTTATACCTTAGGAAGGTTGTTTAGCGTGATGCGGGACACCTCTAACTTGTATATATAGACCAGTTATACCTTAGGAAGGTTGTTTAGCGTGATGCGGGACAGCTGTATCGGATGCTGAACCGAGATTTCCTGGAGCTTTCTGTGGCCCATAAGATAGCATGTCTTTACTCCTCCAGGAACCTCTAGAGAACTGTCAAGAAAACATACTTGTCAATCAGCAAAGGTCGCGAACCATGGGACTGCTGTTGTAGCTAGAATTCTTCAACAATAATAAGTATCAAGATATTAACAATTCTGAAACACAGTCACGGTCCCAATTGCTAAAGAAGCTCTTAAAGTCATTAAAGGAGAGAAATATGTATGCTGTGTACCGGGAAATTTTTGCCCAGTCTTTCACCCTTTGCCAGTGAAATCCATTTTAGCCCATTGTTGATTTCGCCTTTCACATTTAATTACTATGTAAATTATGTTGTTTTCACTGTAATGATAAATTTGCCATCATTCCAAAGGGTGAAAAAGGCAAAAATGAAACTGCAGCAAAAACTATACAGGATGCTAAGGAATAAAATTCTTATACAAAGTATTAATGAATTTTGAAACACAAAATCCATCGCACAATATCTGGACGTAAAATTGAAATTTTAAGATACTTCAATTCACTTTTAATGACATATGATACAAATTGTACCAATAGATATATTGTGTGATCTTATTAAAATCAGATCATAATTTCTATTCATCTACAATACTCTTCAACTTCTTAATGGAAAAGTATGGTAGATGAAAAGAAAATATATATGATACAATTTACACAGAGATCTAGAGGTCTGCTGATACCTTAGTGAGGAAGAACCCCTGACATCCACAGCGATCAGTTCAGCTGCATGGTTCAGTAGGTGTCTCAGCTGGACAGTGGTCAGTAGGTCACACTTTTGTAGGGACAGGGAGGTTAGGTGTGGACAACTGGAAATACGAAGCATGGTCAGTGATAACAGCAATGATATGTCTATAGAAGTCAATGTAACAGTTCAGCATTTGAGAGTTTCTGAGAGGATTTTTAACAATTTTTCAGGCCAGGTCATATACACTTACTTGTCCAGTTTGACCTTCTTACTCTACGATGAGAGAGTGTTCATCTTGACCTACTTACTCACAGTGAGGGTGTGTCCAGTTTTACCTACTTACTCTACAGTGAGGGAGTGTCCGGTATGTCTTACTTACTCTAAAGTGAGGGAGTGTCCAGTATGTCTTACTAACTCTAAAGTGAGGAAGTGTCCAGGTTGACCTCCTTACTCTACAGTGAGGGAGTGTCCAGTTTGACCTACTTACTCTGCAATGAGAGAGTATTCATCTTGACCTACTTACTCACAGTGAGGGTGTGTCCAGTTTTACCTACTTACTCTACAGTGAGGGAGCGTCCGGTATGTCTTACTTACTCTAAAGTGAGGGAGTGTCCAGTATGTCTTACTAACTCTAAAGTGAGGAAGTGTCCAGGTTGACCTCCTTACTCTACAGTGAGGGAGTGTCCAGTTTGCCCTACTTACTCTGCAATGAGAGAGTATCCATCTTGACCTACTTACTCACAGTGAGGGTGTGTCCAGTTTTACCTACTTACTCTACAGTGAGGGAGCGTCCGGTATGTCTTACTTACTCTAAAGTGAGGGCGCGTCCAGTATGTCTTACTAACTCTAAAGTGAGGAAGTGGCCAGGTTGACCTCCTTACTCTACAGTGAGGGAGTGTCCAGTTTGACCTACTTACACTAAAGTGAGGGAGGGTCCAGTTTGACCTACCTATAATACAGTGAGGGTGTGTCCAGTTTGACCTACTTACACTACGGTGAGGGAGTGTCCTGTTTCACCTTCTTTAACTACAGTGAGGGAGTGTCCAGTTTGACCTACTTACACTAAAGTGAGGGAGTGTCCAGTTTGACCTACCTATAATACAGTGAGGGAGTGTCCAGTTTGACCTACTTACACTACAGTGAGGGAGTTTCCAGTTCGACCTACTTACTCTACAGTGAGGGAGTGTCCAGTTTGACCTACTTACTCTGCAATGAGAGAGTATCCATCTTGACCTACTTACTCACAGTGAGGGTGTGTCCAGTTTTACCTACTTACTCTACAGTGAGGGAGTGTCCTGTTCGACCTACTTACTCTACAGTGAGTGAGTGTCCAGTTTGACCTACTTACACTAAAGTGAGGGAGTGTCCAGTTTGACCTACTTGCACTACAGTGAGGGAGTGTCCTGTTTCACCTTCTTACACTAAAGTGAGGGAATGTCCTGTTTGACCTTCTTACACTACAGTGAGGGAGTGTCCCGTTTGACCTACTTACTCTACAGTGATGGAGTGTCCAGTTTGACCTACTTACACTACAGTGGGGGAGTGTCCTGTTTGACCTACTTACACTACAGTGAGGGAGTGTCCTTTTTGACCTACTTACTCTACAGTGAGGGAGTGTCCTGTTCGACCTACTTACTCTACAGTGAGGGAGTGTCCTGTTTGACCTACTTACTCTACAGTGAGGGAGTGTCCAGTTTGACCTACTTACACTACAGTGACGGAGTGTCCAGTTTGACCTACTTACTCTACAGTGATGGAGCGTTCAGCTTGATCTATTTACTCTACAGTGAGGGAGTGTTCAGCTTGATCTATTTACTCTACAGTGAGGGAGAGTCCAGTCTGATCTTCTTTACAGTGAGAGTGTCCAGTTTGACCTACTTACTCTAGTCTCTACAGTGAGGGAGGGTCCAGTTTGACCTACTTACTCTACAGTGATGGAGTGTCCAGCTTGGCCTATTTACTCTACAGTGAGGGAGTGTCCAGTTTGACCTACTTACTCTACAGTGATGGAGTGTCCTGTTTGACCTACTTACTCTACAGTGAGGGAGTGTCAAGTTTGACATACTTGCTCTACAGTGATGGAGTGTTCAGCTTGATCTATTTACTCTACAGTGAGGGAGTGTTCAGCTTGACCTACTTCACTCTACAATGAGGGAGTATCCAGTTTGACCTACTTACTTTACAGTGAGGGAGTGTCCAGTCTGAGTGAGGACACCAGTTAGAGCCAGTGTGGTCAGGGAAGTACTGGACACAGAGAAGTGTACAAAGTTGGTGGCTAATACACTTAGAGAGTGAAGTCTGTTCCCATTACACGAGAAATGTTCCACCATACCACACCACTGTAATGTAACAACACATTTCTCAGTGCTTAAGTGCTGTAAAATATTTCATTTCATGCTTTTGTTCCTAGAGCAAATCATATTTTATACGGTTCAAATTTTGTCTGCCATCATCAATTATATTACAAGGTAAACAAAATCTACAGAAAATATGAGCACTGTTTACATGTACATCATAAATCATATACAGTTTTAAACAATCAATATTTCAGTGATGTACAATTAAATGCAAGTAGAAGTGTTACACAGTAACTATAAGTGCTATACAGTAAATATAAGAGCTATACAGTAAATATAAGTGCTATACAGTAAATATAGAGCTATATCGTGAAAAATGTGCTAAGATAAGTAGTACTTAACAGGGAAGTCAATTAAGGTACTACTAGTATAAAGTAAATATATGTGCTACTCAGAATATAAGATACAAGTAAATATAAGTACTGTTCACTAAATATGTGGTAAGAAGTAAATATATGTACTATACTGCATATATATCTGATAAACAATAAATACAAGTGCTACACAGTAAATATAAGTGCTAAACAGTATCTTGATTCCAGAAATAAATGTGTCATGCTTAGAAATAATGGTCACACAGATGGCCTTAACACAACATGGTGTCTAACAGAGTTGAAGATAAATACATTTTAATCTTAGTGTTCATGATGAAATCTGTCCTACACAAATTTTTTCACAAGCCAGGTATATTTTTTTTTTTTTTTTACAACAGAACAGATAATAAAATAGCCTAGGCGTACGTAACTCGGCTTACCTTCAATTCCACAGTTTGTACACAGGGTGCCGACCGCTGAATGACCATCTTGGTCAGTCTGTTACAACTGCGTACCACCACATGGGTTAGATTGGCGCAGTCACATAAACTCAACCTAGCAAGGTAACAATTGAGAAAGGTTACCAACTAGACAAATGGGTATAATGATGACGGACATTCTAGTTATTCTCAATTCTAAAAGGGATCCGGAGGTGGGAGTTTGAGGATAAAACCATCAAACAGTGTTCTATTTTGCACAAATTCAAAATTAACAAACTTCCTCAACAATATTTTGTTATGCAATAATTAGTGCAATGAGCCAGACTTACTGAGCTAGACGCGCACAGTTGATCAGCTCAAGCCGCGTCAGATCCTGGAAATTGGACATGGCCCCTGACAGCATGTTGCCATGGATTCCGACCATTTCACTCAACATGAGCTCCTTCAGGTGTGGTGTTCCTGTGTTCTCAGAGAACGGTTCCAAGGTCACCTGAGTCTTCCCTGTAGGGGTCAACTTATTGTGGTTGTCAAGAGCCTGAAGTGCCAAGGTGAAATGTACACATTCACAAGGTAAAAGAGGTTTCCATGGTGACCGATTTTTACTGCTTTTACATATTTTAAGCCTTTTTAACTCTGTTGTCCAAGACAAGGTTGCCCGGGCGCTAGAACCAACATTAAGCCATACTAACACTCCCTGTATGAAATTATCATTTTCCATCTATCCCTATATGAAACAGTAATTTTTTTACCCAACCCTGAATCAAATTAACACCCATAATCACAAGAAACTCTGCTTCAAATTTTATCAATCTATGTCAAAATATTTTTTCCACTATAAATACACTACATCAATTTTATTTTCTATCTCCCTCATTTATATATTTTGCCCCAAATTCAGTCTGGTTTCTGCTTCAGGTCTCTCTTACTTTGTTGTGGAGGTGGCATAATATGACACACCCGGATTTCATGTAAAACATGTCTTATCTCCTCTTATACGGGAAAAACATGTTGTATAGAGAGATGAAATTGAAACACAAGGAATATCTATTGTCATGCTCAAGGTTAAACATGAACCAACATCAGTTAAATGGGACTTACCTGGTTTCCAAATAGCAGGCCATTGACCAGCTCACTCTCCGTGATGTCACGACACCGGAACAGTGACAGTTTCTGAAGGGACGGAATGTTGACAGGGAGACCAGTCACATTGAGACAGTCCTGATTAAAAAAAGTCAGTATATCTACTTAATAATTACTCCAATCATGCTTCTTGTATTAATGATAAAATATCTATATACTTCAACAATCGCATCTATATCTGAATTAGCTTCTATTCTTATGATATATTGTTACTTTTCCTAAAAGATATCGATCTAAATGATTAAAACAATTGTCACTCTCGGTCCCAATATTTCACCTGCCTGGCCTTCTTCAAGGGCAAAAGTCAACAATGGATTCAAGTTAGGTCAATCTTGCTTCTTCGGAAGTAGAGGAAACGTTTTGGTATGTAATTTTCTGTACTTCCAAAGAAGCAAGATGGACGTAACTTGAATCCATCATTGATTTTTGCCCTGTTGCCTTCTTTTAAGAATGGCCTGGAGGCCGAAATGTTTGGACCGAGAGTGACAATGTTTTTCAGCTGACAGTTATTTTGTTTTCCATATGGAAATCAACCGTTATTTATTATATAGATCTTAAGTTGGAGATTTCTTTGTAAACAATAAGTCTAGGTCAATGATGCTCCACTGGTACATGATTTAATTCTGTAAACCAATTGCATTTCTATGCTTAGCCCTGGAGTTATCACAACAGTGACTGGAACGAAACCTAAGTTGCAGACATTTTCCCCATATTTTCCCCATTGCAGGCAAACCACTAGAGAATTCCACTGTAGTTTTTTTTGTATACATCATAACCTCCTCTTCATTTCGTTTTGGATTTACTGTAGTGCAACTGAGCAAGTATATTTTCATTGACCAGGTCAGAGAAACAGAATCATAACATGAAGTCTAGGTTTTGAACCCTGCTCTAATCCCATTTTTATTTTACAGTCAGAACACAGTTATTACGATTATTTTTTTAATTAGTCTTCATTACTTTTTCACGTACCATCCTGCAAGGTATGGTATTCTTTCCAAAAATACTCTATCAAAGCTACAGTCATGCCAGATAAAGCAATTTACAATGGATAGTTACAGTTTTTGGCAGTGTTACAGGGATCCTTAAGTCCAGGAACCCGCTTTATACAATATGAACCTACCCCAAACATCAGAGTGTCGATTTGAGAGCTGGTTATCTGTACGTCACTCCAAGCATGGCCACTGTATGACAGACAACTTAAGTTTGGAAACTGAAATCAAAATGGCAACAAATTAATATAGGCATATCAACAGAAAAGAATTAAGTATTGTGATTTTGATTTGTTTTTTAACAACATGACATATATCTTTTCTTTTACTTTGAGTTGGTGATTCACCTTGTTCTTATATCACACGCATGTGACTTTCAAGTAAGAGGCCCACAGGTCCTGTAGAGCTCAAATGTCATTTATGTTGTCTATGAGTATATGACACTAACAGCTGGCAGTATAGGGAGGTTTGTAGTCTGAGTATATGACACTTACACTTGGCAGTATAGAGAGGTTTGTAGTCTATTAGTATATGACACCCACAGCTGGCAGTATAGAGAGGTTTGCAGTCTATTAGTATATGACACTAACAGCTGGCAGTATAGGGAGGTTTATAGTCTTGAGTATATGACACTCACAGCTGGCAGTATAGGGAGGTTTGTAGTCTATGAGTATATGACAATTACAGCTGGCAGTATAGGGAGGTTTGTAGTCTGAGTATATGACACTTACAGCTGGCAGTATAGGGAGGTTTGTAGTCTATGTGTATATGACACTAACAGCTGGCAGTATAGGGAGGTTTATAGTCTTGAGTATATGACACTCACAGCTGGCAGTATAGGGAGTTTTGTAGTCTATGAGTATATGACACTTACAGCTGGTAGTATAGGGAGGTTTGAAGTCAATGAGTATATGACAATTACAGCTGGCAGTATGGGGAGGTTTGTAGTCTGAGTATATGACACTTACAGCTGGCAGTATAGGGAGGTTTGTAGTCTGAGTATATGACACTTACAGCTGGCAGTATAGGGAGGTTTGTAGTCTATGAGTATATGACACTAACAGCTGGCAGTATAGGGAGGTTTTTAGTCTATTAGTATATGACACTTACTGCTGGCAGAATAGGGAGGTTTGTAGTCTATGAGTATATGTCACTTACAGCTGGCAGTATAGGGAGGTTTGTAGTCTGAGTATTTGTCACTTACTGCTGGCAGTATAGGGAGGTTTGTAGTCTGAGTATTTGTCACTTACTGCTGGCAGTATAGGGAGGTTTGTAGTCTATGAGTATATGACACTAACAGCTGGCAGTATAGGGAGGTTTTTAGTCTATTAGTATATGACACTTACTGCTGGCAGAATAGGGAGGTTTGTAGTCTATAAGTATATGTCACTTACAGCTGGCAGTATAGGGAGGTTTGTAGTCTGAGTATTTGTCACTTACTGCTGGCAGTATAGGGAGGATTGTAGTCATGAGTATATGTCACTTACAGCTGGCAGTATAGGGATTTGTAGTCTGAGTATTTGTCACTTACTGCTGGCAGAATGAAGAGGTTGAGATCCTCGGGTGGAATGTTTATACATTTGTTTAGAATGAGTTTGGTGATGTTATGACGCTCCTTCACATTAGACACCAAGGTATCTGTTGATAATCTAAAAGAGTAACAGTAAAAAAATAGCAATCAAATTATTTACATATGAAATCGATGAAGGAAATAGCTTATCAATAATAGCCAATACAGTTAACATTTATCATCTATTATAATCAATACCCAAAGTCTGCTTTACACAACATTTTTGCTGCCAGAAACATATATACTCACAGTGGACAGTTACAGAGGCTGACAGACTCTAGGACAGGACTGGTGACCTCTAGACTCTTCAAACTAGCATGATCAGTGACCTTGACTTTGACCATGTTACAAGGTGACAACAACAGTTCCTTCAGTTGGTTGACATCCTCCAGGAGTACGTCTTCAACTGCGGAGTAAAACAAATCAACAGGATACAAAGGGGACCCTCTACACATATAACTTGAAAACTAATCTCAAGTTTTCTGAAACAGCCAAAAAACGTAAAAACCTATGCCTTTCATTCAGTTACTTAACAATCACATTTGGTCTTATTGCAGTACAAATGTTTATAAAGATCTAAAAGATGTTCAAAGTTCAACATTCGAGAGTCAAAGTCTCGATTTTCCCCAATGGTCCCGGAAAATTAACATCAAAGTTTGACTTATTTACAAAAGAATAGTCTACGTATCTCAGAGAGTATCTAAAAGATGTACTATACACGTGCTGGCTACTTTGGGATAGGAAAGCCAATAGATAAGGTGTTGGTTAGTTTTGAGAGCATATGTATGCGATTTTACTTACCTCTGGGACAGGAGAGCTTAAGGGAGGTGAGACCCATACATCCACGTACGTCCACCATCCTCAGCTGTGGGCAGTGTTCGAGGGTCAAGTCCTGTAGTCCTGAAGTTGGTTACATAAATAGTAGGACTCATCGCAATACAATTTATCTTACGTAGTGGACTTGTTCTAATGTCTAACTGCTAAAAAGGTTCTTCAGGACATGATTTCCACAGGAAACATCAAGGTAATAAAGAGACTTGAAGACAACGTTATCAGTTTTTGTTCCATGTTATTATATATACCCTGCTCAACGAGTTGGCAGGGAATATAGAAATGGGGTCTGTCCATGCATCTGGTTATAGGAAGAATTTCTCTCATCTATATCATTCCTACTACAAGTGAAATGTTGATTATACTTGCATCAATTGTGTATCTATAGTGTTCTACTGAATGCATGTTGCGGATGCTGATTTTGACCTATGTTTTACGCTTCATTGATTTTAATGACTTCTGCTGCCTAGTTACTAGTACATGTTATACGGTACATACAACATAATTTTGGAAATACTTTTTAGATCCACCCACCACAAACTTTCTATAAGACTACCAATTCAACTCTTATATAAACTTCACTTCAGTATTAAATAATATTAAAATAGTATAACGTTTTAACTTTAAAATTATGACCAATATTTTGAATTGTTACATTGCTCGAATAAGCCATGCGCATGGAATATACAATTAGCTCTGCTGGCTCAAATTTTAAGTTAATGTAAACAACTTACCTCTGCTGTTTCGGAGTCTGAGGGACTGCAGGGTGTCTAAGCCACTCCTCTGTGTCTTGTTTGATGTAGAAATATATGTGTTAAGATTATATAACAGCTAAAATTGCATGACCATTCACAATAAACCTCAGCAGAATGTACTCTTGTTGTACATTATTTCCTATTTCAGAAAGCCATACTTGCTAACTTTTTGAAATTTTCATGGGGGGAGATTTTGCATGCTCAAAAGTAAAACATATATAAAATATGTGTATATACCCCCAGAGACAAAATCACCCTTTAAAATGACATATTTTTAGTTGTTCTTTCAGATGAAATCATTAGATCTCAGAATATGGGTATAGTTTTGCAAACTCAATGGTTGAAAATACTAAATTTGAGGGTTCAAAATTGGGAGTATCCCTCCTAAATATGGAGAGTTGGCAAGTATGGAAAGCAGTTTGAATGAAAAAACATTTAAAAAGGTTCCATTTTCTGATAGCTATAGCTAACTCAAGGATCCCTGTCCCACTGCACTGCAGATTTTCAGATACACAGTAACTTCCCCTTAATATCCCTTTTGATATTTGGAATCGTATGCTTCTGATGAACAGGTAGCTGAATTGGTTTAAGTGATGGTATACTAATCTGAAGTCCAGGGTTTGAATACCGTCTGGGCTCATAGAATAGTGACACACTTTTACACTTATAACACGTTTGTTGAATATATTCTTATTATTTCATGTCCATTAAGTTTTCATAAAAGTCCTGCAAGGTATATTTTTCTTTTCAAAAATGATTTATCAAAGTTATAGCCATGCCAGAAAAATAAGTTTTGAATGGATAGTTTCATTTTTCGACAGTGGTAAGAGGATCCTTAACATGAAATAATTGTTTGAGTTTGTTATGAAAACAGCTGGTCTATACTCACGGGTAATACATCACTTGGAAAGCAGGTTAAGTCATAGGTGTCACTGAGGTCAAGGTCACACAACGCTGGACAGTTTTTTAGGAGTGTGCTTACATCTTCTGTTGAAAGAGCTGTGCCGATCAAACTAAAATGTGAAAACAAATAACAGAAAACAATTAGAACACATAGAAAGTGATTGAGAGAAACACAAACACAAAGTGGTCAAGTGCCTTTGACTTTTTAACTTTGACAGATGACCACGAAAATCTAACGGGGTATAGAACTTGATATTGTCACACTATGTTGTAAATATGAAATGAATCTGATGTGGGGTTCGTGAGCTACGGTGTACCCCAGATTTTTACTTTCCAAGTGGTCAAGTGGAACTTTTGACCCTTTGACAACCAAAGCCCAATCAGGTGTAGAATTTGACTTTACCATACTTTGATATATATATATGAACTGAATTTGGTTGAGGAGTTTATGAGATATCTTGTTCACAAGCATTTTACTTCTGGGGCACATAATGACCAAGCGATTAATATTATATAACCCCTTCCACTAAGTGGGGGTTATAACGAGAAACATTAATAAACACCATTAAGAAAGACATACCTGATACATTAAATCTTGATCAGACATGTCCTTCAAAAATTAGGGTCGACACTCTTGAACTCTTTAGCCACATCCCTTACTAACATTGACTCATTGGTTACAAACAATAGGCATTTTGTTGCTCTAAACAAACAATGGACGACACACCTCAATGAATAATGGGTGACTCACTCGAGTCCAACCAGACATAATCCAATTAGACTCGCTAGACTCACTTGAGTGTATTCTGACCCTTAAAACAGTGACTCTTTCAAACAATAGAGGGCTCATCACTCATGGATAAAAGGAAATGTGTATGAGTCGATTTAGACACACCCCAATCAAACAAATGTGACTCCCTCATGAATAATGGATGACTTGAATGAGTTCTGTCAGAAAACACCCTACATAAAAATAACAATAGGTGACTCACAGCTCAAAAACAATGGGAGACTCTTCACTCAGAAACAATGAAAGACACACACGACTCCTGTCTGACTTACTCCTAAAAGGAAAAAGTTGAGTCAATAGGTGACTCATCACTCAAAAGCCATGGAAGACTCACATGAGTCATGTCAGACCAACCAGACAATAGGTGACTCAGAAACAATGAAAGACACACACGATTCCTGTCTGACTTACTCCTAAGTGAAAAAGTTGGGTCAATAGGTGACTCATCACTCAAAAATCATGGAAGACTCACATGAGTCATGTCAGACCAACCAGACAATGGGTGACTCAGAAACAATGAAAGACACACACGATTCCTGTCTGACTTACTCCTAAGTGAAAAAGTTGGGTCAACAGGTGACTCATCACTCAAAAATCATGGAAGACTCACATGAGTCATGTCAGACCTACCAGACAATGGGTGACTCATAGACCCCATCAGATAAACCCACAACAAGTGTTGATTCACTGTTAGACAAGAGCTGTTGGAGGACAGCATAACTCGCCTATTGGTGATATATGTTATTATAAGACCACAAATATCAATAGGAACACACGTACAGTAAAACCTTGATATAATGCTCATCATTTCATTTGCCACCTTGCTTACCGCCAACATATTTTCAGGTATCTTAATTATGTTTTTCTGAAGAATTCCTTCATTGGTTTCCCTCAATTTATTGCCAAACCCCTTTATAATGCCAAGATTTCTTTTAACAAATGGTGGCAATATAACAAGGTTTTGTTGCTCCTTAACATGTTGTACATTTCAAAAGAAGAGATGACCAGACAACTTGAAATAGTCAACAGCGTATTGATGGGGGTGACCGATACAACACTACACAAGCAAACTAGCCTCAAAACTTAAACCAAGTCCAACTCACCTAAAATATAAAAATATGGTTCAGAACATTGCTTACACTCCATATAAATATTTCAACCTTATAATTGACAACAGCCTATTGATGGTGGTGATCCAACATTTCACAAAAAAACTTTAACCTCAAGCTTGCCCAAAAACTTTAACCAAGTTTAATTAACCAGTTTTGGCCCCGAAAATATGATAATATGGCTCAGCACATTGCACTCCTTATAATTAAATGCTCCAACCTTATAACATACAACAGTGTATTGAGTATGATGAGCCAACACTTGCCCAAAAAACTTTAACCTCATTGAAGTGGGATGCCAGAGACTACATGAGCCCCCCTATTCTCCAAAAACAAACCCCCCAAAAAACAATGACCAACTCACCTGAGTGTGGTCAGGCCGAGTTTCTGACTAGGATCCTGGTTTGATATTTCTGGATACATCACACCCCCACAACTGAAATAAACATAAAACATTCTCACCAGTAAAACTGTTATCTGTTGCCTGAACAGAAAGTTTACTTCCAATTTATTGTGGGCTTGGCAAATATGTAATGGGGTACTTTTTATAAAGAAAGCTGCATTTTACTTTATAAAAAATGTGATTTTCATACACCAGCAAATCATTCAGATAAAAAGCTAATCTAATGAAAAATAAACGAAAATCTCGAATGCAAAATCATCAGTAATGTATCCAGCTAAATTTCAAAGGTTTCATGTCCAAAACAAAAAGTCAATTAATCATATACATGAGTTCTGTGAGAGGTCAGAGGTCAGAGGTCACTTACTTGTTGACATGTAGTTCCTGGAGGCCTGGTATGCTGCTGACAAGGTCAGTGAGTGCATCTCTGTTGATGTGTTCGCTGTCCTCTATCACAATGTGTTGTAGCTCTGTACACTTCGCACAGATGGCCTCCACTAGGTAAATAACAAGTGTTAATTCACATCAGTCTAAAGTTAAATTACCAACAAATCATTTCCACGTTTATACATAAGGAGACCCAAAGACACCCATGATACCCCAGGGGTTATGCTCACTTACGCTCTCTGCACCCCTCGAATATGTCATAGCAAAATCGAAGGCTCGGTGTGTGTCACCTTGTGGATGAGACATGAAGACTAGTTTGATCCTGAGATGTAACATCAAAAGAATCTCACGGTAGCGTAACAGTAAAATTGACTTACTTTGGAGTCGGGTGTTGCTCCTGAGTCTGTAATCTTCAAAGGAAAGGTATCAGTCTAGCGACTGTTCAAGATATTTTTTGCCCGAGACTAATAATACAGTTAACCGCATATTGCCTTCATTTTTTGTCATGACATATGCCATGGGTGCCGAGACTGTAAGTGAGCATATCCCCTGGGGTATCGAGGATGACCCGTAGAAAACGACATACTCTCCAGATCAGTTGTAGAAACTTGTCATACAAAACAGATCTGTCATGAAAACCCTAGGTATACCCACCAGTCATAGTCGTATAATTCTCTCATTCCTGTGAGGGTATGATACTTATCCAGGGCAAGAAAGTTGTGTAAGAAATGTCTACCATACACCCTATTTAACGTGTGTTACATCACAATTGGACCACAATAATGACTTCACAAAATTGAGAAAACTCCAATGCTACCATGCAGAAATTACCAAAGAGATGAAAATGAATATTAAACAATGTATTAACCATATGAGTCGGATAGAAGGGGTAAATATTTTTTGTGTGCAAACAAAATTCAACAAATTGGGTATGCTAAATATGTAGTTTGTTCTTGTCCGAAAAATCTCAAGAGAAAATTTTAAAGTTGATATTTTTTAAATGGTAGCAAGCAAAGCACATTAACATCGTGTTTGTGCTAACTTTGTTGATTGGAATGAGAGATTAATACTCTTTCAAGCCCAGCAGTGCAGGATAGGGAAATCCCTTCCTCTGTATTTTTAAATTGGTGCAAAACCCTCTGCAAGCCTCAGATTTTACCTAATTTGAAAACAGATTTGGGGGGATTTCCCTATCTTACACGTACCCCTATAGACATTAAAGAGTTTTATAGTCTGTTGTAGAATCCCTGGTCAACCCACCAGATTGGTTGTGTAAACCCTTAATTTACCCACCAGATTATTTGTAGAATCCCTGGTCAACCCACCAGATTGGTTGTGTAAACCCTTGATTTACCCACCAGATTATATGTAGAAACTTGTCATACCCACCAGATCGGTTGTATAAACCCTTGATTTACCCACCAGATTATTTGTAGAAACCTGTCATACCCACCAGATTGGTTGTAGAAACCCTTGATTTACCCACCAGATTATTTGTAGAAACTTGTCATACCCACCAGATTGGTTGTGTAAACCCTTGATTTACCCACCAGATTATTTGTAGAAACCTGTCATACCCACCAGATCGGTTGGTGACTCCATGCATGCTGAGATGAAGCTGTTTTACATGGATGTTCTGTTTGAGGACACTGAGAAAGAATTTGTCGATGCCTACAAGATTTGTTTCTAACATGTCTATGTCCTCTTCCTCTTCCTCTTCCTCCAGTAGTACATCCCCCAGACACAACACCTCTGTGAATAAAACCGTAATTACTCACCAGTACACAACACCTCTGTGGATAAAACCGTAATTACTCACCAGTACACAACACCTCTGTGGATAAAACCGTAATTACTCACCAGCACACAACACCTCTGTTACACGCTTGTATAATACAAAGGCAATATCACCTGTTTTCAATCTAAATGTATCAAAAAATATAAAGCTAACAGGTTACTACCACCTCAAATGAGGGATGGGAGCTAGTAGGTCTTAAGTGAGTTTCATAATTGTGCTTCAAAAAACTTTTTCACTGTTTTAAATTATTAAAAACTAATAATATCAGCTTCTTATCCAGGTTATTATGTAAGAATACAATTTTCTTATTTGCATTTCAATCTGATTTTCTCTCTCCAACAGTATTTCATAGAAGGTTGTCTCCCTTATTTTTGAGCCTTGCGTTAACTAACAGTGTGCTATACCAGCTTGTCCAGGACAGAACTGCCCAGTAGCTGACCTGTAGTATATAGAGGGTATATGGGCTAACACAGGAGTTGTCTTCCCTAACAAACTTACCAATATTTGGACACTTTGACATTATCTGTAGAACACTTCTATCATACGGGATGGCACAATTTCTGAAATCCAACTGTTTCATGTGCAACCTGAAAAACATAATTTACACAAATTTTATATTTTTTTAAATGATCGAATTCAAAAACGTGTTAATAACTAGTTACCAAAGGGTCACATTCAGTCATTCACACAGAGATCAAATACTAGTTACCATAAATGTCCAGTTTCGCGAAACATGTTCATGCTTCCGTAAGGATTCTGTGCTCAAACTAACTTTCTTGTTACTTGCTTAAATCTTGTGACACAGTCTAAAAGTCAAGTGCATCATTGAACACAGTAATTCAGCTTTATAAGTATCTCCAAAACTCTTCTTAATCATCGACAAAATGTGACGTTTTATTAATGTATCACTGGAACAAGAAATTTGACTTAATAAGCACAATACCATGCAGGCATGTAGTTGCTTATATGCTGGTACCCAGGTGAGTCCACTAAATTTCAAAAAGAAAACCAAAACAAAAACGCTGCTTGTTGTATCCCGTTGTCTTCCTAACAGAGCCATATGCTCTAAACCCACTCCTAAATGAATCCACTCCGAACAAGAGCTAGCTATATCCCTCACACTATCTGACCGAGTTTGAGCATTATAAGAACAGTTTCATGAATATGGGTCAGGGTCACATTAACATATCAGTCACTTACAAGTTACCATAGGGTCACCTTGATAGGGTAATTTATTCTAGTCGTCAAATATATGGTAACCTTCCCACAACAGACAATTATCGGTTATACCACTGAATTGTTCCTAGACAGGATTTATGCATTAGGCAAAGGACAAGGAACAGTTATGACAGAATCATCATAAACTAGGTATTACCATAGTGTTGCCTTTAGACAGAGGTCTCTGAAGCGTGAGCAGGTTTGCGACACATTCATAAGGTTTTGCCAGTCAAGGTGTTGGAATATCTCCAGTAAAGCCTCTGTGGGCAGGTCCTCCAGTAGATACGGTGGCCTACAGAAAACAAGACAAGTTCAAACACAAAAGGCAGTATACTTGTTATTTATAAAATATATATATATATGTGTAATATACATTTTTTTTTTTACAATAAAAAATCCTTCCACACCTAATAGACATAACTCACCAATCATCTGTATCCCCTTCTTCCTGTTCTACCTCCATGAATCCGACTCTCTCCCTTTCTAAGCTATATATTCACTCCAACATCGGACATCTGAAGATGAAATGAAAGCAATATATCTCATGTATACAGTACTTGTATAGGTCACAATGATTCTGTTGAGAACAAACATGAACAATTATATAGGGCACAAAATACAGAGACAAACAGTTTACTTGACTGAATATCAATGATGATGCTAAAGCATATTCCTGGTACCACTGAGAGCTGAAGGCAATCTTCTATTGTGTGTGAAATATATTCACATTCCAATAGATTATAGAAATATTGCATACATCACAGCTATGGCATGTTATTGTTTTGTCAGATAGAGGCAATTGAAATTAACATTTAGATATCTAAGATTTAGCACACAGCAACATAGCAAGTGACTAACTGTTATGTGTACAATCTGTTACTCACTCAACTTGAGACAACTTCACATGTTGACAAGGACTCAGTTAGATTGGTTCCAGATCAGTAACGTGATTTAACAGGTACTTGTGGGATGTCACAATTGATGAAAATCAGATATATAACAGTTACCTTTTTGGTTACAGAGACATTTTAAGATCCTGCGTAAGGAAGAGATTATATATGACGAAGCATGTTTGAAAATCTCTCAAATTAGACCCCTCTTGCAATTGTATACGAAACCGAAAGTAGAATCTGGATCAATGTATATCTTCCTTTATATTATAATTATGTGCTTTGCATGCAAGCACCTGTTTTACGTTGACATTTGCGCATAGCAATGAATTGTTTCGTACAAAACATATTTATTCCCACCGAATATTTGTAAGCGCGAAAAATGAGTCATGTAGAGGTTTCTGGACGTCATATTACGTCTAGGCGTATAATGCGTCATACAAATACGAAACCAAATTAATTTTTGGGTTTGTTTTGATATAAAAAATATTCCTACGCAAAATATAATCCTACAATCAAAATGCCTCAATTTTAGTTTTTAGTTTTAATTATCAATAATACTGGAAATACATGTTATAAATATATGTACCTTGTTTAATTAATTAGTTAAGTATAGATTTTGATGCAATAAATCTCGCCCGACATTTACGTCACTCGCGGAAGAATGTGCGTGATCAGGCGAATGTTTTCACTTGTCACCTGTTCCAGGAACAATGAAAACGTGTATTGAATATACCTTTATTTAATAGTCTACTCGTTTGCCATTACCAAACAATATGGGGAACTGTTTTAAAACACCAAGTACAGACGACATATCGCTATTACGAGGTCATGACAATCAAGATGGGGCCGAGCAAGCACTCGGCCCTCCTCCGCCGTATCAGGTTGGTGTCACAATGTCAGACAGTGTTTACAAACAAAGTCAGGCCGGATCGGACGATCCTTTGTTGTTATGATATATGCTTGGCTTTCTGTAACTGTTTTTACATGTTCTATTTCAGCTGCCAACTGGAAAGTAAACGTATTCCTGTTATAATGTTTTAAATTTGTTATATATATATATGGCATAGATTATTGATTAAGTTATAACACAAAAGGCACGATAGGTAAAGCTATTTTTAGTAACAAGGCCATTCCGAAACCATTCCTCAAAACAATTTTCATACTGAGACTAACGAACGCGTGGCATATGGTAAATATCATTGATGAAATAGTTTAAAGATGTTGCTCGAAAAGTAAAAGTAAAATATGAAAGTGAAGACCTGTGTACAAGTGATGTGTACTAATTTAGAAGATAAGAAATTAATTATATTTCATAATTCTATATAAAAAAAAAAAAAACACGTCATTATAACATATGCCGGGAGATTACCTTTGTGGTCATTGTTTGAAAAAAGAATGTCCTTCTAGTTCCAGTGATAAATTCTTCATTCCATGTAATAAACCCTGTGTGGCCATCATATTGCCCTTAAATGTTGCCCTTTGTTTATCCTAGCACCTGTTAATCCTAGCACCGGCATGCTGATATATCCTTTTCGGCAACTTATATATATAATTACTTGGACATATTTCCACAGCATATTGCCAAGGGAAGGCCATAGCACACAAATGTGCAATGAGCAAACATGTGGTCTTTTGTAGTCACTAAAAGAAGACGTGACACTGTGTGACCAATTTGTCTGAAATTATGATATCGAATTGAAATCATAGATATGAATAACAGAAAAGTAAATATGCAAGTCCAGACTGGGATTCAAACCCAGACCTCAAGAGAACTCACCAATTTAGTTATGTATACTTGCATTGGTCGCTGGCAATGACCCAGTCCAGGTCCACTACAGAAATATTATTCCAAGAATTATATATTGTAACAATTGAATCTAATAAATGAATATACATGTAATTAGTCATTTCAACTCTGACTGTTACTGATTAATCATAATTTTCTGTGATTGTTCATGGTTTGACTACAAAATGAAAACTTTGAAAGAGTTATAATTACATTTATTGCGATGTAGATGCAGCAGAATTACATATATTGCGATGTAGATGCAGCAGAATTAAATACTTTGACTTGCAAGTTGACCATATATACTTAAGTACATTCAAACATCATTTCTGTCTACAGCAAGGTTTTTAAAAGTATAATTTTTAAAAAGCGATTTCCAACACATTACTTTTGGCCTAGATATATTCTGCATAGATAATGATTTTTCCACTTCTATAAGTATCTCTTTTTACATCTCAAATTCAAATTAAATTTTCATACATTTCGTGCACTATATCTAAATTCGTTTCATACATCAACATTTATCAATCTAAGACTGATAAATGTTCATGTTTAATTTGAAACAAATTTTGAGTCCAACACTGCAGTGATAGCAATGGTACACATTTGTTGTTTAATTTCAGACTGACATATGTTCCTTTTAATTTACCAACCCAAGACAAACATGTGTATGCATTAAGTGTCACAATAACACATATATATATATCATAATACACAGATAGGACTGCCAAGTGATGTATGTCAATTTCTTCTCTGCTAAGATTTACTTGTTAGGAGGCGCAGTAGCCATATTTAATCTAGTGGTAGGATGCCAGGCTCTTGACCGAAGGGTTGCAGGTTTGAGTCACATCACGGCAATGTGTTGTTTCTTTGAACAAGATACTTTACTCCGCTTGTTCCAGCCAATTCAGCTGTAAAGGTTCTAGAATTGTTGAATGCTAGCTATAGTTGTGGGCACCGAAATGGCAGCACCGGCTGTATGCTCCCCAGGGAGTTGAGAAAGATATTGGTTGGTTGCAGAGGCCCAATAACCACGAATAATAATTTGTGAACCGATTTGAGACGACCTATGAACTAGGTTGTGATAAAGTGGAATATAAGAACCTTGAATTATTATTGATATTATTACTTATACTGATATTTGTTGATATTTGATGTGACAGGAGCGTGTACCAGTATACCATCCCTCCCCAAATGTGAGTCGACTGGCCAACCAACTGTCCGAGGAAGAACAGATTAAGATTGCCAAACGTCTAGGACTGATCAGTCATTTGCCTGTAGGCGTGTATGATGGCTCCAGCAAGAAGGGAAAAGAGTAAGTACTGCAGGGTACCGAAATGTAAGAGAGCTTATAATATTAGCATACATGCCAGATTTCTTGGAGACCTATCTGTGAGTTTTACTTTTATCATTTTACGGGAAATTGAGTTAAAATAAGGGATTTTTGTTCATGCCCTCGCCATAAAATGGGGTTGTTCATATATATAGTGTTGCCCATGTCCATCACGTCTCGTTTATTTATAGAACATCAGACACTGAAACTAATTTCACATGGTGACGGGGACATTCATGTCTTACAGACATTTTCTAGATGGGTTTTTTGCAGTGAAAAACCCTAAAAATTAGTATTGCAGTAGACATTCTGTACTGGTTAGGCTATTGGGGATTTTGTTTTATCTTTTCGATGTATTTTTTGAGGCACTTCAGAAAGACACATGCTAACCAATGATTATAGTTCATGTGTACAGCAGGTGTGTACCTCAATGTATAGTCATGGATTATTATGAATGTTTATGATAAATCTATTCTATATGAGAATGTTTCATCAACAAATGTCCAATTGCCTAACTTGCTTCTCTTGAAATCAACATTGGAACATTGAGTAAAATAGTTTTTTAACACAAGGCAATGCAAGGCAACTAGAAAAGTTATTGCTGAGGTCTTCAGCACTACATATTTTGTGAGCATTGTCAGTTCTTTGTTAATTTGTTACTGTTATACGTTTGTTTACTGTTACAGGTGTGTTATATGTATGAATGAATTTATACTGGGAGAGAGCCTGAGGTTTTTGCCCTGTATGCACACTTATCACAGAGACTGTATTGATGACTGGCTAATGCGATCATTCACCTGTCCCTCGTGTATGGAGCCTGTAGATGCAGCTTTACTCTCGACATATGAAACCAATTGACACAGGGGACTTTCAGAGGTCGCTGCAGGGTCGACTCGGCCACAGGAATTGGTTTTCACAGGGACTTGCAATTTGGTTGTCCCTGTGTTACATGGTGCTGGAGATGTGATATATAGACAAAGTGATGACAGAACTTCATTCCTCAATTTTTTACAATACAGTTTGGTAGAAGTGTGGATCTGAAAATGTGGCTGTGTGCTACTGACACTTAAACAGCTGACAAGTTCTGAACAGATCTGCTTATTGTGACCCGTGAGACCGTGGTACTGCAAGACTAGCATGCAACTGTAAATACACGCTTTGTAGTAACCGGCTCCTCATTAACTCACACTCGATCAATGATCCTGAGCCCTCAGGCAACGTATCAGACTAAGTAGATGAGATACACCAGGTAGTTGTTCACCGAAAATTTTTCCACACATATGGTTGTGAAACAGAGAAGCAAAGTTTCCACTAAGTAGAGTAGATCTAGAGGTACCTGTCTTTTACCTGTTTCGTATAATGAGTCAATCAACATTGACCTAACAGGTATTGCCACGGCAGCTGGTCTTGTGTTGGTAATGTACTACAATTGTACCTGTATCTGACACGCGGCAATTGTTGAATTATAACCAATTTGTATGTGGAACGGAACAACTGTTAAACTGCAACACGGTAATCTATTTGGGCTGCATGGAAATTGCATCTTCACCTTTGTATATTAGTCCTCTCTGTATATATGCATATGATAT
Organism: Mizuhopecten yessoensis; assembly: GCF_002113885.1. Lineage (NCBI taxonomy): Eukaryota > Metazoa > Mollusca > Bivalvia > Pectinida > Pectinidae > Mizuhopecten > Mizuhopecten yessoensis. The sequence goes on along the minus strand of NW_018480024.1, from coordinate 270,687 downwards.
ATATATATATATATATTAATATCATCAATACGGATACAGTCATCATGTCTAAATTGTTTATATGTAAAAACTGAGTGATAAGTGAAAGACCATCAATGATTATCAGCCCATGAAAGTTGAAATGACATTTTGTTCTATTTGTTGATTTATTAGATTTCATAAAATTGTCAGATTTAAAATGCATACAGTGTTTTTGGGGACACAGATATTTGAGTTCTGGGCTTGTGGTTTTCCTCATCTTTGAAATCTAAGGGTGTTCCATTTTCCGTATGTGTTCTCTACTCCCTCGGACTATATATATGTCATGACAACAAAGTTCAAGGCTCACAGTACAGGAAAGCATTTGATTGGATTCAGACATGAATTGCACAAATCTGGAGGCTGATGCATGTCCCTTGAAAATTACAAAGGAACTAAAATAAAATCATTGATCAAATGAATGCTGTCAGTTTTACCATTATGCTACTGGGTGATTCCTTATACCTTGTACCAAACAGATCAAAGTTATGCAAGATTCTGTAACAGTTTCTAGACTGGCCATCTGATATCATCTGTAAGGTGGCATGTATGGAGCTTTCGATTTTGTCATGACATATCCCAGGGGTGCAAAGAAGATATGTCCCGTTATATCAAAAATGGAATACTTGGATTTCAAAAAAAATGCTTTTCCTGTGAGTGTCTCCCACATTTTGTGGACTCACGATATCTCTTAGCCATACGACTCATCAAAAATGATGGTCTAGACTCAACTGGAAAACTCCTACACAAAACACTGGCCTGCATTCTAAAGTTAAGACCTATATCATTAGCATGTGGAAACTTAGGAGAAACCAAATGCATCCTTATCAACAAATAGAGGAAAATAACCCATTCTTCAGTGTCATATTATAATGGGATTTCATTGTCTGTGGATACTGCAGAGTTTTGTATTATGTATATATATAATATTTACTATACCAGAATGTCTTTCTAGAAATCCTTGATCGTTATTGAAATGATGTGATATCTACGGATCTTTGTGCTGGTGTAGCCTGTCTCCAGTACACTCGTGTGTTGTGCTGGTACAGCCTGTCTCGAGTACACTCGTGTGTTGTGCTGGTACAGCCTGCTGTCTCTAGTACACTCGTGTGTTGTGCTGGTACAGCCTGCTGTCTCCAGTAAACTCGTGTGTTGTGCTGGTACAGCCTGTCTCCAGTACACTCATGTTTTGTGCTGGTACAGCCTGTCTCCAGTACATTCATGTGTTGTGCTTGTACAGCCTGTCTCCAGTACAATCGTGTGTTGTGCTGGTACAGCCTGTCTCCAGGTCACTCGTGTGTTGTGCTGGTACAGCCTGTCTCCAGTACACTCATGTTTTGAGCTGGTACAGCCTGTCTCCAGTACCCTCGTGTGTTGTGCTGGTACAGCCTGTCTCCAGTTCACTCGTGTGTTGTGCTGGTACAGCCTGTCTCGAGTACACTCATATTTTGTGCTGGTACAGCCGGTCTCCAGTACACTCGTGTGTTGTGCTGGTACATCCTGTCTCCAGTACATTCGTGTGTTGTGCTGGTAAAGCCTGTCTCCAGTACACTCGTGTGTTGTGCTGGTACAGCCTGTCTGCAGTACACACGTGTGTTGTGCTGGTACAGCCTGTCTCCAGTACATTCGTGTGTTGTGCTTTACACTTTATTATTGGTTGCTTTTCCTTTGATTTTTCTGCTATATACAGCAGTGTTTTCCCTGTTTAAGTTGCTTTAGCCATTATACAAAGAAACTCTGTAATACCTGTAACATCTTACAAGCACAGTAAAACAAGGCTGTTTTAATACAACTGTACAATGTACATGTTAGGATGACGGCTCCGCTGAACTGCCTTATATGATTTGGTAATATAAGCACCCATTCTCCATTGAGAATTGAAGCCGGCTGTAGGGGCGAACTCAGTTGACACTTCTAATAAACTATAAGAACTCTTTGTCTGGTGTGATTGAATCTATGGCCATGTTTCCTTCAATCGCCCCCTACCCCACTACAACCCCTCCAGCCAAGGTGCTTACTTAAAAAGAAAAATGAAAAAAATAGTGCTTTAAGCTAAATATTTCCTCAAATTTTAATAACATTATACCAGGTAACCTAGATTTAAATTTGCGCTTAAGAAAAATCATGTTGAGTAACAGTAAAAAGTAATGAATCATGTTTTTTTACTGTTTGTTATTCATCATCCCATCATATTGACAAGACCCTAGATAAAGTGTTTACGCTAGGGAAGGTAAGCGTCTGTTTGATTAATTGCATTTAAACTGTGTTATTTTATTTATTTTATTTTTGTTATTATAATTAGAAATGTGCTTTCATTGATATGGAGTAGGAGAACTTTTGTTATTAATATGTTTGATGCCAGTATCGTCTTCTGTTTCTCGTAGTGCTGTTTATGTAGAATCTCTATGTTATAGCCTTTTAATTGATAAGGGGGATATACATATGTACACATTTAGGCAATTGGAGTTACTATGTATGATTATTCATTATTCGCTCATCAAACTTCCCCTTTATATGCAAGAAAAAAAATTGAAAGATGTTTAATTGATAAGAAAATATGTGTCTGAGTGACCTTAATTTTGCAACAGTAAGTTGTCTAAATTCATTAATTCCTAAGGCTTGTTCTGGAGAAAATGTCCATTTAAACAAATTTTCGAATGATGAAAAGTGAAATTTGCAAATTTTTACCTTTTTTTTAAGTTTCCATGCTGTCTGTTTGTTCATTTGTATTTAGTTTAATGAAATTTCAATTCAAATAATTGAAAAATTTAGTGCTCTTTTAATTTTAGGGTTAACACAATCTGTTTGGCTGATAAAATTTACGAAAAAATATTATTGTTTGATGTTAATAAGAGTAAGATCCCAGATGGGAAAACATAATTTTACACTAAGCCATTTTTTTGGACAGGAAATAAATATATTGTATGTCGCCATCCATTTACAAAAAAATATCTTTGGAAACTGAAACACAAATTTTCAGATTCAGAAGTATAATTTTTGTTTTTACATCTGATCCAAAGAAAAAAATGTCCAGATTTCTTGTTTTCTAAACGAACGTGTTCATATGTACGTACAAAAAAACTTCATTATTACACAAGATAGTTGTTTTTTAATGTAGATTTTGCATAATTATTGTATTCTGAAACATTTGATATTGATTATATATATGTGTGATTAATTTCAAGCTTCAATCCTTATTTGTCAAGCATCTTTATTCAGTTGAAAGATCTGTCTGTTCATGTCAAAATAACGTGGTTTTTCTGAGCAGGAATAAAGAAAAGAATAAGTATAAAAGAAATACTGATTGTGGGAATATTTGGGATTGGTCTGTGTGAAATAATGTATTTTGTGGAATTTTTCACAGAAAAGAAGGAAATATTAACCGACATCATTGTCTCAATTTTGACATTTTCCACTTAACTTTCTGGAATGATAAATTTTCTAGATCGATATATCACATCAGTGCAAATAGATGCAGTACGTGTTTAGTAAGCGTTCCAAATATATATATGTTTGTTTCTGTTCATTGTCAGAAAAGTTAAAATGTATGCTAAGACACTTGAAGCAAACATCACTGTGTTCTGTGTGTTGTATGTAGATTTTGTTTAGAGGTTTCTGTATTGTGTTTTATTGTTTTGTGTTTTATTACCGATTGTTATTAATGTACGACCCACTTGCCTTGTATGTGTGAAATATCACCGACTCTGAAAGGAATTGTCTTTCTGTTTTCGTAGAAATGAAATATTATGAAATGTGAGTGAGAAACAGTTTTGTATGTGTGTATTAAACATTCGCTAAACAAATGCCACACAGGTCATTTGTATTTATACATATAGGGTGCAGGTGATCCGTACTGTCATCACAAAGTCGAAGATTACGTGAAGAAAACAAACCCATACATGTTAGTTCTAAAAGCCGGTGTAGAGCCTTTCTCATGAACATTTAGACAAGTTTCCAGCCATACTAATTGTGGGTGTCTATAAACAGTAAGCACTCTTTGGGATTATTTAGCTTTTGTTAAAGGAAGCATTAGGATTTTGAATATATATCTGTTTTGAATCAATTTTTAATCTTCCAAAATTGGTACGACATGTCTCTGAACGAAACTTTCATTGAATTCCAGCATATTATTTATGCAGATAAAATAGTGAGGTATTTCAGCATAATTCAGTGGACAGACTGTTTCACCTGTTATCTACTTCGTCCGTTTTCCTTGATGTTAAGTGTAATATGTTTCAAATATATTTTAAGGTCAGGTCTGGCTGTTGTTTCACAAGGCAGTCTAGCTATTGGAACCCCATTTAAGCTCTGTTTCAGCCCCAATGGGCTTTAGCTTGCTGTAGGTCAGGAACATTTGTTTTGACCCTGTAATAGGTCAGGTCCAGCCCCTGTGGTCAAATTTAAAGCAAGGTCAGTTCAGTCAAGCTTCTAAAATGAAATTTTCTTGCCAGATTTGAAAAAAATGCAGACAAGCTATATTTAGAAATAGTTCCATCATGTTCATATACTAATAAATATAAAATTATTTTCATTCATCAGTAGAAATCTTTCACTCCCACCTTAAAATGTTGCATACACAAAATATGTTGGATTACCTCCCCTTGTCCATTGAGAGTGTGATAGTTTTGGGGGTATCCATTTGAATTGTTCTTCTTCTCAATTAGCTGGTCTACCAGTTATGTGTAATTACTGGGTTTTGTGGAATGTAAATATCAGAAGGATGTTTTCAACAACTTCGTTAAACTTTAAACTTTAAGTACATTAAGTTACAGAGACTTGGATACCCGCAGAAAGTTTCATATTTGATATTATATAAATGTCATAGAGACAGTTTTACTGTGTATATTTATAAACACCATGGAGATAGACCGTTTCACTTTGTATAAATAGTTTTAAGGAAATTAAAATTTTTCTTCGAAGAAAAGTAGGTGTAACATGGTTTGTTTATTTCAATACAGGACTTGGGGCACTAAGGGTCATTTAATTGTCAAAGTTGTTGTAGACATAGTCTGGGATAAATGAAGTACAGAGGTATTGGTATAGGAGATAATATGCATGATATCATCCATTGTGCACTAGTAATGTAGAAAGTTGACCATTTTGAAGCAAACTAATTATACACTGTTCAATTTTTGAAAGCCTCCGCATACACCAACTAAACAAATATTTCACATGCTAAACATTGTCATACCTGTGTTCGTTGGTAGAAAGAAATTTTGGGTTATCACATGTGGAGGATTTCATTCCTGCATGCTAGCTATTTCTGCATAGCAACCCAATTTTAGTGCTATGGTGGGGTACATTATGTATAGATCTAAAAATGCGAAATGAAAACAAATCTGTACCAGGAAAGATATCCCTGGTTAACCAATGTTTATAAAAGAAGTAAGTGAAGAAATCAAGTTGAATTTTTAACTTTTTATGATGCCAAAAATGACCCATAACACCTCCAAGTCCTTTAATGAATCTATGGTAAAAATTGAAGTTCCAAACCTGAAGCGGGTACCAACTATTTCCAAGGTTTTATTCCACCTGTAAGCATGTGTGTGTGATTTGTGCGATTCTTACTGCCCCCTTTTATGAAAGTATGTGCGTGATATATCGTAACAAGATCTAAGAACAGTCCCAGTCGACAAGTGTTCTATATTTCCCCTGATCTGGGTACTGTTTCTACATCCTGTGCTATGCAATTATAGAAAATGTTATATAACAATGTTTCCATATTACATCATCTTCTTACATTTCTTCGATAGGATCACCAAATGTCTGTCATTCATGTAAATACTGGTACAATATTTCTAAACGTTTTCTTTAGGTTGGTAAGTATGGATTATGAGAAGTTCTTACACAACCAATAACATTTTCTATGTGACCTTAGATGACTGATACAATATGTACACCGTCACCTTCATCAGACAAATGACCAGTGAAGCGTATGCACACAAAGGTGTAAAATGTGTACGATAATAATATAAACTGGTACAATATTAGTCCATCACCTAGTTCCTTTGTAGATTATTTACTTAATATTCAACTGCGATGTGAGGTTGGTGGTTTTTTTATCAGTCACATTTGCAGACTATCACACAAAATATATAGTTTGTGTTAAGCTGCATAATAAATATCCCTTGGTTTCTTACTGCGAAAAATGTAACATATTGTATTATTGCTTCCAAAGATAGCAAGTACACATTGGATGGCAATTTGACGAAAAAGATTAAGCAAAGGAGAAATTTTTAAAATATTGTGAAAAACCATTGTTTCAATGTCTTTCATGAAATCAGAAGATTGATAAGATTAATTTAAGATTTTCCATCAGTAACTTTTTAACTGAACAGATAACATTTGTGTGTGTGTGTGTGTGTGTTTGTGTGTGGATTGTAGAGGAAATATTTGCCTGACTCAGTCAGACTGCCTTGGTTAACCCTATATGACGGGCGTCACCCACTGTATCATCTATCTATGTGTATCATTAGTATCGTTCAAACATAGATCTCCTTGCAATATGCTGGTCATTTTGCCACGAAGTAGATTAGAATTTATGGTAACAGAACACTAGGCTTCGTCATATGGCGTGGCTTTTATGCATTGTTAGTTACACAAAATAACTGTTGAAGAATAAAAAGTGTGAGCTAATATTTAGTTGTTTGTATTTATTTGCTGAATTTAACTTCACTTGATACAAGGTCATGATGACAGCCTGTCCTGCCCACAGACTTGGATAGCTTTTTGAGCGTTGTCAATCCTAGTCTGTGTTAGCTATCATCATATGGCCGGTTGTATATTACAATGCAACTTCTGTCCATACTTACCAAGCGTCAGTTTGTCTGTGAAGATTTTTGTGACTGCTATTTCGTACAAACTACTCGACAGAGAAACTGATAAAATTGGTATACGTATGCATGACCTCCGTGGTCAATAATTGCGCATGCTTTAATTGGAGATGGATCATAAAAGCACAATGGCCGCCTGCAGCTGACAGCCATTTTTTTCTCAGGAACTACATAATGAAACTTGGTATGCATGATCCTCTTGGTTCCTTGATGTGTATTTGTATTTTGTACCTGCTATAATTTTGGCCCATTCGAAAAACAAAATATGCACCAGGATGTACAGATGTTGCATGTAAAGTCTACTGTCGCCGTTTCTCTTAAATTTACCCAAGAAATTGAGATGGTTATTCCCTTTGGAATACCGCAGTTTCCTTGGATTCATTGGCAAATGAGTACAAAAATACCAAAACCCCGAGGTCTATTAACTAGAACTGTCGCCTATGGGCTAACTAATACCCCCGCATTGGCATGGGGCTGCTCACAATGTAGCTTGCATCAATGCTTCATACATGTATACTCCAAGGTACCCGGTATATGTATACAAAATACCTACCATTTCTGCGATAGATAGCCATTTGAATAACATAATGCATCTGTGACCTTTGGCCTTATGACCTTGGAAGTTTGTCACAATAAAGCCTGCATAATTGGCTAATATACTGTAATGTATACGTGTATACAAAATACGTACTGTTTCCTAGATAATTAGCCATTTCAGTAACGTCATTCATTTGTGACCTTTGACCTCTGACCCCACGACATCGGAAGCTGTCAGTAGAGTAGATTTAATGCCTACAATATTCCAAGGTATATGTGTATACAAAATACCTACCGTTTCCGAGATATTTAGCCATTTCAGTAACGTAATGTACTGTCTACAGAAGACAAGGGCCATACATCTGGTAAATATTGAAAGAAAATATAATGGCGTTCTGGGAGACACAAGTTCATCTGAGGTACATTTTTGTATAACATGTGTGGAAAGTTTCATTAAAATCCATGCATAAACCTAGGAGGAGTAGGAGGTACAATGTTTTGTCTACAGACAGACAATGATTCCAGTATACCCCACCCCCCTAACTTCGATGCGGTGGTATACAAAAATGGCCCACAATGCAAGCAGCTGTCTTGGAAGTTTTTTGCCACCATTTCTGATGGCTTACTTAAAAGTTCACGAGAAAAATTTGGCATACGAGACCCCCTTAATTTGTAGTTATGACTTTTTTTCAAAGGACCTGTTACAGGAACAAAAGAATTTTGCCCACAAATCAATTTAACCAGTATTGGGTTATATTTGTAGCTCCCTAAGACACGACTCATGAGATAAAAAAAAAAAATTAAAAAGGTCTACAGGGCCTGTGCTATGAACTATTTAGTGCCGCCTTCCAAAGGTGTACGACAGGGTTCACTTTTTTGTCAAAAAAAATATCAAAACAATGTTTTACGCTATCAAATAATATTATAATATTTAAAGTAGGATCTGCTGCAAATTATGAACTCAAATAGGTAACAAAACATTGCATAATAAAAAAGTTACAACATCTTAAACTCTAAAAATGTAGGTATTTTCATACACTTGTTTGCTACATCAATTGTTTTACGGAAGTAACACCAATTTCCGGTTCTTGTACACCAAAAATCTTTTTAATGTTGTTTGGTACATTATGTTGAGATACGATAGTGAAAATTTCAGAAAAAATTGAGAACCGGTAATTTTTTTGATATAAATGTCAAATTGTAGCAACGTCTATTTCCAAATAAGATCCAACAACCTGATGACCTATAGTCATGTTTGATCGCACCAATTTATTATCGCAACTGATCAAATTTTCATCAATAAGGTCTGCTGCTCAAGATGAGCCAAACTATAAAGCTAGATGTTGCAAAATAAAAAAAGTTTTACAGTCTCACACACATAAAAGTTTAGTATGTTTTGTACATTTTTAGTTGTTTCGCATCTTTACGGAAGTGATGGACACATTTTCGGTTTTTGTCCACCAACATATTTTAGATATTATTTGGCACATTATGTTGACTGACGATAGTAGAAATGTCGAAAAAATCGGTATTCGGTAAATGTGTCATCTTAAGGTTAATATGGTGTATGACCAATGTCAAAATAAATCTTCAATAACTACAGGTCAATGCAAGTATTTCATAATTAACCCAAAATCATTCCAATATACTATCAAGGTGGATGATATGGTTTATAGTATAGTCTGGAACAACTGTTTAACTAAACTTTGTAGCTTAATGGACTGCAAATTGAATCTTAATGGTAGAATTGCAGTTAGGACATGTACAATAGCTTAAATAAATAGGTTGTGGTAATTGACCTCCTTGAATAAATCCCCCGTTTATATCATATTGTTTTTATGGAAAATGTAGATTAGGGAAAAAATACCAAGGTAAAGGGATGTGGTGATAGGATCACTTCAGTTTTCAAGGTACACATGATCACACATACTCACATCTGATAATCCATAGCTAGCTATTAGTCTTCAAATCATTCTTTCATCATGGGTGGATATCAAAAAGGACGGTAAAACAGCAAGATTGCTGGACTCCCCGCACAATACTTGGTTGAAACATATGCTTATAAACCAAGATCTGATTGTAGAAGATGGCATTAAGATATGCATGAGATGTTATGGACGATGTGTCAGGAAGAGACCTCACCCAGACACATCTGTGGAGAGTCACTTTTCTCAGGGAGAAGATCAAACCGGCCGTGATTTGCAAGAGGAGGAAGATGTTATTGATGCCATCCCCATTATTCTGTCAGTGCCCCCCTTGAATATCACAGATCTGAAATATGCATCCTCTTACCATCGCAAATGTTCTGTATGTCTTCAGTGTAATGACACATGTACTACCAAAACAAGTGCGACATTCTCTAATGGTAAATCACAGGCGTTGGTGCCCTCGTGATGCGCGTTCTAAACACATAATCGGAAGTTTTTTTGCACCCAGATACTGACGTAGCTATGTTCGATAGAGCATTTTTGCAAACGCAGCTTGTAAACGCTATTGGTTCCGAGGTCATAACTGATCTTCTTGAGATCATACATAACATATCTAAAGATGGAAATTCTCCAAAACTACAATTGAAAACATTGTCGGATTCAGATTGAAGTTTTGAATGAACAAACCAGATGTCACGCGAAGAAGCCATAGCACACAACATAGTGTTTACCAAAGCAATTTTTTGGGGGGACAAAGTAAGTCTCATACTTGATGGCACTTACATCTATCTATCTAAACAAAAGTTCGCATCATGCATTCCAGAGATCATCATATTGTGGAAAACGAATTATCTGAAGTGTATGTCCATTGTGTTGCCAGATGGCTATGTGTTGGACACAATCGGATCTTATTATAGAAGTGTTAATGATGCATCACTTACTAAACTTATCATTGTAAACTTTGACCTCCTGAAGTCTTGGCTTGATGAACATGACAATTGTTATTGTCGATCGTGGTTTCAGGGATGTAAAGATGCGAAACAACTAAAAATGTACATGACATACTTAACTTTTATGTGTGAGAGACTGCATAACTTTTTTTTATTTTGCAACATCTAGCTTTATAGTTGGGCTCATCATGAGCAGCAGACCTTTTTGATGAAAATTTGATCAGTTGCGATAATAAATTGGTGCGACGTATTGTTAAATGATCAAACATGACTATAGGTCATAAGGTTATTGCATTATATTTGGAAATAGACGTTGCTACAATTTGACATATATATTTAAAAATTTACCGGTTCTCAAATTTTTCTGAAATTTTCACTATCATATCTTAACATAATGTACCAAATAATATTAAAAGATTTTTGGTGTACAAGAAGCGGAAATTGGTGTGTTACTTCCGTAAAACAATTGATGTAGCAAAAAAGTGTATGAAAATACCTACATTTTTAGAGTTTAAGATTTTGTTACTTTTTTATTATGCAATGTTTTGTTACATATTTGAGTTCATAATTTGCAGCAGATCCTACTTTAAATAATATAATATTATTTGATAGCTTAAAACACTGTTTTGATAGATATTTGGACAAAAAAAGTGAACCCTGTCGTACACCTTTGGAAGGCGGCACTAAATAGTTTATAGCACCGGCCCTGGGGACCTTTTTATTTGTTTAAAAATATCTCATGGGTCGTGTCTTAGGGAGCTACACATATAACCCAGTAATGGTTAAATTGGTCTGTGGGTAAAATTCTGTTGTTCCTGTATCAGGTCCTTTGAATGAAACGGAAAAACAGAACAGTCAACATGTTATGTTGGATAATGCATAAATATTGCATGAATAGTTTGTCATCGATTGCTATTTCTCAGAAAGTGCTGAGGAGATCATAGTAAATTTGATATACTTGATTCCATTCGTGTCTAGTTTTAATATCCTGACAGTTCAACTTGTCTGTAACCATTAAGGTGATCTTGCATCAGGGGATTTAAATTTCACATATCTGCTTGTTTGACAAATTGTAAAAAGTGAAAAATATGGGCATGGGTAATCTGCGGTAATATTAATATGTTGTTGTTTACCGCAAGTTTGTTATCCTGTACAGGTTATTACTTCAATTCAAGTGTTCCATCCAAACCGCCGAACTTGAGTTTTCCAGGCTAATTTTGAGTCTAAACCAAGTATTTGACTCAATTTGCAAGTTTGAATACAAATACATTATTAATTTTGTGCACGTAAACAAAAGTGTCCAGACCAACAAGGTTCTACAGCACACAGACACCAAAGTGTCCGGATACACAGGATTTCATTTTACACGTTAACAAAAGTGTCCGGACCAACAAGGTTCTACAGCACACATACACCAAAGTGTCCGGATACGCAGGATTTCATTTTACACGTTAACAAAAATGTCCGGACCAAAAAGGTTCTACAGCACACAGACACCAAAGTGTCCGGATACCCAGGATTTCATTGTACACGTTAACAAAAGTGTCCGGACCAAAAAGGTTCTACTGCACACAGACTCCAAAGTGTCCGGATACACAGGATTTCATTTTACACGGAAACAAAAGTGTCCAGACCAACAAGGTTCTACTGCACACATAGAACGAAAGTGTCCGGATACACAGGATTTCATTTTACACGTAAACAAAAGTGTTTGGACAAACAAGGGTCCACTGCACACATACATCAAAGTGTCCGGATACACAGGATTTCATTTTACACGTAAACAAAAGTGTTTGGACAAACAAGGTTCCCCTGCACAAATACATCAAAGTGTCCGGATACACAGGATTTCATTTTACACGTAAACAAAAGTGTTTGGACAAAAAAGGTTCCACTGCACACATACATCAAAGTGTCCGGATACACAGGATTTCATTTTACACGTTGACAAAAGTGTCCGGACCAACAAGGTTCTACTGCACACATAGAACGAAAGTGTCCGGATACACAGGATTTCATTTTACACGTAAACAAAAGTGTCCAGACCAACAAGGGTCTACAGCACACAGACACCAAAGTGTCCGGATACCCAGGATTTCATTGTACACGTTAACAAAAGTGTCCGGACCAAAAAGGTTCTACTGCACACATAGAACCAAAGTGGCCGGATACACAGGATTTCATTTTACACGTAAACAAAAGTGTTTGGACAAACAAGGTTCCCCTGCACAAATACATCAAAGTGTCCGGATACACAGGATTTCATTGTACACGTTAACAAAAGTGTCCGGACCAAAAAGGTTCTACTGCACACATAGAACCAAAGTGGCCGGATACACAGGATTTCATTTTACACGTAAACAAAAGTGTCCAGACCAACAAGGGTCTACAGCACACAGACACCAAAGTGTCCGGATACCCAGGATTTCATTGTACACGTTAACAAAAGTGTCCGGACCAAAAAGGTTCTACAGCACTCAGACACCAAAGTGTCCGGATACACAGGATTTTATTTTACACGTTAACAAAAGTGTCCGGATCAACAAGGTTCTACTGCACCCATACACCAAAGTGTCCGGATACACAGGATTTTATTTTACACGTTAACAAAAGTGTCCGGACCGACAAGGTTCTACAGCACACATACACCAAAGTGTCCGGATACACAGAATTTCATTTTACACGTTAACAAAAATGTCCAGACCAAAAAGGTTCTACTGCACACATAGAACCAAAGTGACCGGGTACACAGGATTTCATTTTACACGGTAACAAAAGTGTCCGGACAAACAAGGTTCCACTGTGCACATAGAACCAAAGTGTCCGGATACACAGGATTTTATTTTACACGTTAACAAAAGTGTCCGGACCAAAAAGGTTCTACTGCACACAGACACCAAAGTGTCCGGATACACAGGATTTCATTTTACACGTTAACAAAAGTGTCCGGACAAACAAGGTTCCACTGTGCACTTTGCAAGTTTGAATACAAATACATTATTAATTTTGTGCACGTAAACAAAAGTGTCCAGACCAACAAGGTTCCACTGCACACATACATCAAAGTGTCCGGATACACATGATTTCATTTTACACGTAAACAAAAGTGTTTGGACAAACAAGGTTCCACTGCACACAAACACCAAAGTGTCCGGATACACAGGATTTCATTTTACACGTAAACAAAAGTGTCCGGACAAACAAGGTTCCACTGTGCACTATACAAAAACCAAAGTCGTTTGTCCGGCGACTTTGGTTTGTCTATACAATGGAGCATTGCTGACTTATTTCTAGTCTTTACAAAATGTTCAAACTTCAGCTGACTTAAATACAAATGATCATTTTAAACATTGCCCAACATTTGGGAAATGCCCTTTGTTTGAATCTGTCAGTTGATTGAAATTGTTTTAAAAAATGAAAGTGATGACGTATATGTAGATAGTTTTAAGAAATGAAAGTGATGACGTAGATATTTTCAGGAATCAATGGCGTAGTAACAGGATTTCCGGAGAGGAGGATCGACTTTTTGAAATTATTATCTCAGCAATCGGAAAAGCCCCCCC
>NW_018480024.1:225060-256806 GCF_002113885.1 Mizuhopecten yessoensis | reverse complement strand
CCCCCCCCGCGCCTAAAAAAGTGAAACTACATGGAGTGATGTCCGTGAAAAAATCCTTGCACCGATGGCACGCGTCTGACCACCGACAGTGCGCAAATTAAAGCCCCTCTAGGCCATTTTAATACATAGTTTTCATGTCAGTTATAAGCATTGAAAATGTCTTGTAGAATGAGTATATATTTTTTGTTTTCGAAATTTTGAAACTTTTTGAAATATCTGTAGACCCGAATATACTCTGGCGATAATGTACAAATACTTTGGTTTTGCTATATTAATATGGGACGCAACATCCCGGTCCGTCTCCCACTCCCTCAGCGACAGAAAATGAAAGTCCGGCACACAAAAGATAGGAAACATACCATTAGGGCTTTACATCTCGTATCCTGGACATGGGGTAAGAGGTCATAACAAGAAGCCCAAGGGCTTTAGCGGTATCCTGAGTTATAATATAGTACTTGTAGCTCAATTTCCTTGTTGAGATGTACAAAATGTGGAAAACAACATGTAAACAAAGTGAAATACAATACTTGTCACGTCACCAAAGGATAACAACTTTAAAAACAATTCAAATAAATTATTTGCTAGTGAGAATACACTCTCTCCCCAAGGGAGAGCAGATGACCTGGGGAATAATGAAATTTAAAATTTAGGTAATGGTAATTAAGGTAAGGATCTTTCTATCCAAGAACAGTAAAACATCTGAGTCTTATGAAGATGATTTTTTTAATTATAATCCACATTTTGGCCCCACCCCTCCAGCCCCTGGGGATGGGGCAGGATCTTATTTTCTCATAAAATCTAACTGCCATCTGGCATCATAATCATTCCAACCAAGTTTGAATAATTCCCTGCTGAAAATGGAACCAAAAGTGTTATTTCCCTATATAAACTATAGTAAACTTTACCCCTTCCCCCAAAGGAGAACAGATGGCCCGGTGGCACTGAAATTTACAATTTAAACAAAGCCCCTGATGATCTTTCCATCCATGCAGACAAATTGACTCTGAAAGTACCTCTGAGTCTGGCACCCCCCTTTCACAGATTCACGTCGCTCGGGCGACTTTGCGCCCCATCTACAAACCGCCGCTTTCACCTCTGGAAAATGAAAAACATATTACCTTAAAATAATCCTAGGGAGAACCCGGTAGTATACAAACATTGCACGGCTCATTAGTATATAAACTTTAAAGATTATTAATTGGAAATAAACCAGTATTTTTGCACACATGGTCCTTTGTTTCAGTTGTTATTTTGGACTTTTAGGAATTTCCATCATATTTTTTGCCCCTTTTGCCCCTAGCATCACGGATTCATGAGTCCGTAGAAGGACGAAACAGCGGTATGATGCAGTGTTATCCATTTTTTTAACATACAGTATAGATATATTAACACATTGACAAGGTGCAGTCTCCTGTGTGTGTTACGTTGATCCTTCAACAGACATTATGAGTTAATTTAAAGCAGTCTATACGTAAACTGCTCACAAGATGATCGACATTTTACAATCAAATTTGTCGGTTTCAAGGTCATATGATGACGATGTTCAATGGGTCTGTTTGAACATGGGTCACATGCTTAAAATAGCCTCTTGAAATGACCACTCCAAAGGCTATTTGTGCAGGCTGTCTGAATGTCATGGCGACGAATAATGTTGATCTTAACAGATTATTGTGGTTTGTGAAATAAAAGTTCGAGTGACTACAGTGTGAAGTATTATCTGGAAGTGAGCAATAATTAAGCGACACTAAGTCCTCACATCCTTCATAATAAATTCAGTAGATTTAACGATGATACATAAAACAACGATATAAAGACGATACTATTTCAATGTTTAATACCAATATGTAATTATCAATTTGTCTATATTCAAAACATGCTGAATTGCACAATAGATACATTGTCTACTACTTCTCGTGTTTTCGTCGAGCATCAACACTTTATTGCATAAATATTTAATACTTGTAAATCATCATATAGAGTTTTGCTGTACAGTAAAATAACACCATGGAACACAGCG
The DNA here is from genome assembly GCF_002113885.1 of Mizuhopecten yessoensis. Lineage (NCBI taxonomy): Eukaryota > Metazoa > Mollusca > Bivalvia > Pectinida > Pectinidae > Mizuhopecten > Mizuhopecten yessoensis. Next base: position 254,789 of record NW_018480024.1, on the reverse strand, counting down.
TATTCAAGTTCTTCATAATAATTAGATTAAATGTGAAATAAAATATCATTTCAATAAATTGTTGTATTAAGGATACCTGCCCCACTGCGCTGCTGTGGTTTTTCGTATTTTTGATAAAACCTGTAGCACAGTTGGGCCAAGACACCTCCGTTCTCCAGCAGGTCAGTCGATAAGAGCGATGTTAGAACAATCTGAAGTCTAGGGTTCGAATACCACTCTAGCTTTAACATTGGTTGGTGGTGGTGGGGGTATTCGGATCCTTAAGTAAATTCTTGACGGCGACGTATTCCATAGTTTCTTCAACGGGAGGCATACACACGTTCTTACTTACGTACTAGCATCTTGATAACTGTATTTCCATTTGGCGGGAAATATTCAGATTGCTCTTGGACGAATGTTTCACTTGACGAAAGTATTCCTCCCTCAACTACCATCACTGTAGTGTTTAACGAAACTCCATGACACAGTTGTATCGACAACAGACTTCAACAGCATTGATAGAGAATCTAATCAAATAGGTACTGGGCCAGATTTAATCAAATATAGCTAGTCCCATGCAAAAAAATAAATCTGAAAGGTTGAGAACTTGTGCGACTGGCCATATTGAAATAATTTCATTCAAGCTGAGTGTCGCCAATTAAATGTCCACCCGGTTAAAATAACATCAACTGAAAAAAACATGTTGTCTTCAAGATGATAAGTAATTTGATTGATGTTTTTTTCTTTATTTCACAACCGATCTTGAAACTCCAATGGTTTTAGCCAAGACAAGTTAGGGAATAAAAATCGTTATTTCGGTAATTAGAATATCAGATGACGTACGTATATAAGCTTGAAATGTTATTCCAAATACATAACGGTAAGAGCTGATTGGCCTAAACATTTTTAATAGCTGACCAATGAGCATGCAGTATACATGCATAGACAATAGCGAAATATGGCGGTGACCTTATCACAAGATTGTGATCATATACTGGTTTTATAAAACTGCAAGCGGAGTAGTCAAAAAACATTCTCATAGCGAATGGGTTCTGTAACTTAAGATTTCTTTACAAATAAAGTCAGCTTTTAATAAATAAATAAAAAAACGTACCCAATGCTCGTGATTTCATCAAAGCGTGAGCTCAAACTTTGATTTAGAAAGCCATCATGGCGTCACGCAGTTTTATGATGACGTCACAGTCATACCAGGGGCCGTATTCACGAGACCGTTCTCTTGCTCACACATGGATTCTGTGCTCAAACCATCTTCTTCGTAACTCGCTTAGATCATGTGACACGGTACAAATGTCAAGTGTAAACAATTTAAACAGCTTTCTGCGGACAAAAGAAGATTTTTCATTTATTTATCACTAGAACAAGAAATTGGGCTTGAGCACAGAATCTGCGTTTGGCATGATAACAGTTTCTTTAATACAGGCGCTGATATTTAAGACACGATATGACGCACACAGCGAGACCAAAACAGCTGTCTTACTTTAAGCGACAAACAAGAATACTTGACCTTTCACCAAACGAGTTTGACCTTTACACCTCACTTGTCTGTTATACTTAGCCTAGTGTTGCTGACGGAAACCTCGGTGAAAGATTAGGTGTATATATGTGTATAAATGATGAAATCACATTAAAATTCCAAATGTGAAAACATCGACTATTCTATGCCTGAACTTATTTCTTTGGATTAAATTGAAGATGTCATACTGTAAACGTACATATGTTTGCGGTATTCCAATTGTCGCGCTATTGCTATTGCGCTAAATCATTACTGTGTTAATTGGAGTTCCTCTATACGGTTTCTATTGTATATGTTATAAGTGCGCCAATTCTTCAATGTGCTAATCTTTTCAATTCAATAAACCGCTAAAAATGTTAGTCTGCTAAAATAAGTACTTTTACAGTAAATTGAAGATCTATATACAACGGCATGCTGCTATTAAAAACGATATTTAGTTTAGGGTTATCATGAGTAAGGACTACCGGTTAATGTTTACACACAATACGCGGATATAAACGGAAGTTAATGAAGTGTTTGAGCTTAACGTGTGAATGCTACATGACAATGTTGACCGAGGTAAATACTGTGTTTGCGATGGCGAGAGCGAGTATACGAGCTGAAACACGCTTACGCGAAGTTACACGTTAAAGTTTATATAAACGTCTATTTTGTGTTTATAATTAATTGATGATGAAAACCGGTATATTGCAATACCGAAGGTCTTACAATTAAGCATGGATACCGGTATATTGCAATACCCAAGGTACTACATTTGATGATGAAAACCGGTAAATAGAAATACCCAAGGTCTTTCAATTGATCATGAATACCGGTAAATAGCAATACCCAAGATATTACAATTGATCATGCATACCGGTATGTTGCAATACCCAAAGCCTTACATTTGATGATGAAAACCGGTAAATAGAAATACCCAAGGTCTTACAATTCATCATGAATACCGGTAAATTGCAATACCCAAGGTATTACAATTGATCATGCATACCGGTATGTTGCAATACACAAGGTCTTACAATTGACCATGAATACCCGTAAACCCAAGGTCACACATATGATGATGAGCACGGTGAACAGTATTTACAAAGTTCTGGATTTCTTCTGTATCACTAAAATGCACACCAAACAAGTCAATCATGATATTTTGGGAAGTTTGGGTAAGCCTCAACAGCGGCTTGCTTCCTGAATCAATGTTGCGATCACTGTTGAATGTAACGTATCTCCGTGTTGGTTTATCATCATTATCACTTTCTACGGTAAACAATGCCATTGATGACAGTCTCAATCACACTATAGATATAATCCCAGCCGTTCGTATCCTAGATTCATTTAAGGAATATTAAATATTGGCAAATGTAGACTTTGTTTAAAAGGTTAAAGGTCTCACTTGGTTATGCCCGATAAATAAGGACACTGGCCAGTAGAACGCCAAGCCAGTAGATTCTGGCGTTGCCGATTGCGACTGGAGTGCCGCCATTTCGTTTTTGCTCGTCAATGACTTTCTGAAACGTTCCATTCCTGGCGCCATAACAATCGGTCTGCATCGCCCAATAGAACGCCTCTTTGGCGAAGGCGCCGACGTCCGCATTACACGGCACCAAAATGGCGTCAAAGATACACATGGCGAGTTCCTTGATGGGTCTGAAACAACAATGAACAATCTCTTACTGGAGAACTAAGATAAGTCATTGAACAGCAGACGAGGATCTAAATAAATGATCATTTTATGTGGTTACTTCATTAACAGCATCTATACTACTTACTCATCAGCCAAAAATGATCTACAAAATTAACACCATAATAATGGTTATTGTCACTCTGTCAAACTTAATTTGGGTTTTGAAGTTTGGAAATATAAAAAAACAAAACATTTCTAACATTATTCACTGCTTTCAACATGAACATGAGCATATAAGGCTTGTCGGCCGTATAACAATAGAGTATCATTTGACATCTAAAATTGATCGTCTAACAACAAGTGTATTATTTGACAACTAAGATCGGTCGTATAACAACAACTGTATTATTTGACAACTAAGATCAGTTGTATAACAATAGTGTATCATGGTCGTATTACAACAGTGTATTATTTGACAAATAAGATCGGTCGTATAGCAACACTGATTACTAGACAACTAAGATCGACCGTATAACAACAGTGAATATATAGACAACTGAGATCGATCGTATCACAACTGTGTATTATTTGACAACTAAGATCGGCCGTATAACAACAGTGAATACATAGACAACTGAGATCGATCGTATCACAACTGTGTATTATTTGACAACTAAGATCGACCGTATAACAACAGTGAATACATAGACAACTGAGATCGATCGTATCACAACTGTGTATTATTTGACAACTAAGATCGGCCGTATAACAACAGTGAATACATAGACAACTGAGATCGATCGTATCACAACTGTGTATTATTTGACAACTAAGATCGGCCGTATAACAACAGTGAATACATAGACAACTGAGATCGATCGTATCACAACTGTGTATTATTTGACAACTAAGATCGGCCGTATAACAACAGTGAATACATAGACAACTGAGATCGATCGTATCACAACTGTGTATTATTTGACAACTAAGATCGGCCGTATAACAACAGTGAATACATAGACAACTGAGATCGATCGTATCACAACTGTGTATTATTTGACAACTAAGATCGGCCGTATAACAACAGTGTATTACTAGAGAACAAAGATCGCTCGTATAGCAACAGTCAATTACTGGACAACTAAGATCGGCCGTATAACAACAGTTTATTACGGTCGTATAATAACAGTGAATTACTTGACAACTAAGATCGGTCGTGTGACAACGGTGTATTGTTTGACAATAAAGATCGGCCGTATTACAACAGCATATTTGACAACTATGATTGGCCATATAACAACAGTGTATTACGTGACAACTAAGATCGGTCGTTTAACAACGGTGTATTACTTGACAATCAAGGTCGGCCGTATAACAATAGTTTATTACATGACAACTAAGATCGGCCGTATCACATCAGTGTATTACTGGACAATCAAGATCGGTCGTATCACATCGGTGTATTACTTGACAATCAAGGTCGGCCGTATAACAACGGTGTATTACTGGACAACTAAGATCGGCCGTGTAACAACGGTGTATTACTGGACAATCAAGATCGGCCGTATCACATCAGTGTATTACTGTACAATCAAGATCGGCCTTATAACAATAGCGTATTACTGGACAACTAAGATCGGCCGTGTAACAACGGTGTATTATTTGACAATCAAGATCGGCCGTATAACATCAGTGTATTACTGGACAGTCAAGATCGGCCGTATCATAACAGTGTATTACTGAACATCTAAGGTCGGCCGTATAACAACTTTTTATTACTTGACAACTAAGATCGGTCGTATAGCAACAGTGTATTACTGGACAACTAAGATCGGCCGTATAACAACAGTGTATTACTTGACAATCAAGATCGGCCGTATAACAACAGTGTATTACATGACAACTAAGATCGGCCGTATCACATCAGTGTATTACTTGACAATCAAGATCGGCCGTATCTCAACAGTGTATTACTGGACAAAGCCGTATCACATCAGCGATTACTGGACAATCAGGTCGGTCGTATCACAACAGTGTATTACTGGACAGCTAAGATCGGCCGTATAACAAAAGTGTATTACTGGACAACTAAGATCGGCCGTATAACAACAGTGTATTACTGGACAACTATTATCGGCCGTATAACAACAGTGTTTTACTAGACAACTAAGATCGGCCGTTTAACAACTGTGTTTTACTAGACAAATAAGATCGGTCGTGTGACAACAGTGTATTACTGGACAACTAAGATCGGCCGTATAACAACAGTGTATTGCTAAACAGCCGTTGTCATGTGGCTATATAGAAACAGTCTTACCCACAGAACTCTTGCCGGTCTTTGTTGGCATCATGAGCAAGGTTGGTGATATTGAAATTGTCAAATACCATAATGCGCTCTGCAGTTCCACACGCTTCGATGTCTATTGCCTTGGTGATTACACAGGGGATCATATCTGTTATCGCTGGAATAGAAGTATTAGAAACATTAGGAGTGCGAGGCATTTATTCCGATACAATATCAATAGGAATAATATATATAATCTGAAATAGTTTTCATCTTCTCAATTACCAATTTCCATTATGCTTCCTATCTGATGGAGTAATAATGACTTCAAATTACCTAAATGGCGGATGTTATCTTACCTAATCTATTCCAATGTTGATTTTTTTTCTATGGTAAACGCAATATTTGGTTATTCGACACAAAAAAGTTAAAAAAAAAAAATATTTTCAATATCATTGACTCGTTTTACTCTTTGGTAACACATTGCTTTATTGCTTGATGATATTTGATCTCTGATTTTATATCTTATTTAAATATATCGTTGCCAAAAAAAGTATATCTATTATGAATTATACACACATTAAAAAGCAAAGTAGCTGTTACTTTTATAATGCAAGTTGTATAAAAAAAACACCTTATTGTTTGATTTGAACTTAAAAACCTTAAAAACCTTAAAAACAGCCCTTTAAGCCAAATTTGAAGGTTAATTATCTTTAGTTTGTAAAAAAAACATTTCCCATGTACGAAAACACAAATACAGATATCATTTTTAAATCAACAAATCCTGAACTGATATTGCTTTTGAGACAAGCTAATAGTACATCATGAAAAAGGCACCAAACAAAAATACCTTTAATTTAAGTATGCTTTTAAACAATATTGATAGTCCAATATTTTGCACTGACTGGTGACCTAAATATAAACTTTATTTATTTAACAACAATTATGAAACAAGTTATTTCAACTTATATTAATCACTCTTGTTGGCCCGGATGTTAGCGCGTAGGGGTCTTAGTGTGGGAGGAAACCGGAGTACCCGGAGAAAACCCACGTGGTCGGGCAGGTGACCCCAATCTTTTCATGTCCGATCGGGGAATCGAACCCCGGCCGCCTTGATGAAAGGCAAATGCGCTATCCACTGCACCATCCGACCACTGGTGTCCTATGCAATCCTATGCAATTTTTGGGAATCTATATTTTACTTTCTCTATTTAACGACAGATTTAGATATTACACTTTAAGTTGATCAAATAACTGTTATTTTGTTATTTTGTTTGATCACAAAGCAGTGTAAAACATTTCCCCATTTCTGATTTTGGTGGACGTTTTTTTCTATACATTAGTACAATGATCGTAGATCGACCGGACTAAATGTGTTTTAACTATATTTTGACAAGGTCTCTGTTCATCAGGAAACGCTCACCGTGATCCTGTCCACCAAGCTTTTCTAAACATTGGCTGATTATGATGATGATGATGATGATGATGATGATGATGATGATGGTAATGATGATGATGATGATGATGATGATGATGATGATGATGATGATGATGATGATTGATGATGATGATGATATAATAATGATGATGATGATGATGATGATGATGATGATGATGATGATGATGATGATGATGACGATAATTGAGGAGGAGGAGGAGGAGGAGGAGGATATAATGATTATGATGCTGGTAATGATGATGATGATGATGATGATGACGATGATTGATGATAATGATGATAATGTTGATGATGCTGATGATGATATTTTGCAATATTTTTGCAACATTTTATCTTTCCAACTTCTATCGACTGCCTGTCTCATTATTGTGACCGGGAACAATATGCATACAATATTCCAATCGAGAACCGTCGACACTTTCCGTAAACGAGGATAAACTGTATTTTCTCGTTTACGGAAAGTGCCGAAGGTTTCCGACTGACAATGTTACGGAAAAAAAATCCCAACTAGGAATCTTGGACAATCATATTTTTTACCGAGTGGCTCTGTATGGCATTATTGTTTTAATTGACTAAGGTTTTAACAGTACATACAATATCTAGTCTGCTGGAGTCCAAGATAGACTCATATACATACCTTTCACTCTGCCAGCGTCACACATCAGGTTGGCAATGGCTGTACCGTAAGTAAATTGGTTGACGTCAATAAGTTCCTTGATGAACATGTCGAATCTGTTTTTGGATGATGGCAACTCCTCCCTAACACACATGAAGTAGTCTGGAAGGATACTGTGAAAGGAAAGCAGAGAGTTCTGTCACAAATCATCCACTTATTTTATAATCACGTCATAACCATTTATTGTGTATTGACGTCACATTCATTTATTGTCTACCCACGTTACATCCATTTCTTGTATACTGACGTCACATCCATTAATTGTATGCTCGCGTCACGTCTATTTATTGTATACTCACGTCACATCCGTTTATTGTAAACTAACGTCACGTCCATTTATAGTATACTCACGTCACATCCATTATAGTATACTCACGTTACACCCATTTATTAGATAATGAAGTCACATCCATTTACTACCTTACTGTATGTGTATACAAGCACGTGTAACACAATGACCCATCTTACTTGTCGCTACCTTATTGCATGTGTTTATATAACACGTGTGATATTTAATACCATACTCTCCCTATTTTCGTTACGTACGCGCATGCTATATTAATGGCGTCTCCGATAAGTTCCTGTATCTGGAAGGTGGTTGGATCGCCTGGGATACTTTCAACAGTCACCGCCAAAGGAAGGACCTTGGTCACATGTGGCACAGCACACACTAGCAAAGGGGACGATGTAGGGTACTGAGCCCCCTCCATAGCCAGGTTACTACAAGTTGTGATCAGGAGGTCGGTGCTCAGGGATTTGACCATAGCCGCAAGACTGGGATTGCACGGAGCTACCTGAATCGCAGCACATCGGAAAAGATCCCCCATTTTGCTAAAACATAAAAACAACAAACCTCTTACAAAGAGTAAAGTTAAGTGTACACTAGTAACTACAGCGGGTGAGCAGTACGTTATATCAGTACATTATGTCATTCCTTATATACATTGAAATTGTTTCTTTATGAAATAATTGTACTGCAATATCCTCACCTAAAGCAATTCTCTTTGAATAAGCATGACCGTCTTTTTGCGGTCAAGGTCTTCGGTGACTATGACGACACCACTTGAGAGATAGCTCAATTTGTTGTGGATTGCGAAAAGAGATCGAAAGAGGCGACTAATGCGGGGCCCCCCTGCAGATATGGGGATTTGTTTTTGTTTTCTACTTGGGGACACAAAAGCGACCGCAATAAATCTGCTGCACTCGTTGCAACATATGGGATCGTTGTATTTCTCTGTACTTCTAACTACCTTTTGTTTCCTAGCACATTGCTTGACAATGGCCCATGCCGGGACATACATGTTCTAAAGTCCTTAGAATTGGTAGCTGTTATACGCTACTTAAAGTTCACCATTTAGAGTAATGACAACAACTGGTATGTAGCTTAGTTAACTTTAATCAAGTACTTTATTTGGAGCGACTTTCCTAGATACCCCTGTGTTCATACTTTACCAGTTTGCTAATATTAAGTTGGGTTAGCGTATTAAACTATCGGTGTGTATCTTTTCCATTTTTCCATGTATGTGTTAATGACATGTTGGTATCAATGTGTGATACTTACGGGCAGAAGGAGTTAACTTGAGTGTCTGATATCACTGTCCCACTGAACAGAGGGATCTCTGTCGAGCTGCTATCCCAGATTGTGGGCAGATAAGCGCACACACCAATAGGTATTATAATATCCGATGGACAATTCTTATTAGCATACAAGTCTGAAACATTACCAAAACAACTTGAGATTCAAAGCAAATTAATTTGCCATGATTTATCTACATATCATCTGCCTTAATATATATTCCTTGTTTGCAATGTGAACATTGATAGCGAGTGCTCTTGCGTCCGAAAATCATAAAGGACTTATAAGCAGCAATAGTAAAAACAAGTTTTGACTTGTAATTTTCATATTGTGAGCTTGGAATTATGAAAGACAGACATACCAGTCTCTGGAAAAATTCGTTCAAAGTTGGGTATTTTGACGTCATTAAATTGATTACGTCAGTACTACTACTTGGATGAATTGGCAATACTGAAAATGATAGTTTGGGTTATTAAAAAAACAAACACTATCTTTCCAGGCAGTTTTTACAGAATAAAGACTTCACCTAAATCTGGTAGTTGGTGTTACATTTGAACACAGTATAAACTCCCCAAGGTTAAGGAGGGATGGAGATTCCTAATAAGTACCTGCGAAATTGTGGAACATTATCACTTTCTGTTTCGTAATGGTTTTCATTAAATCATACTTTTTGGTGTTTCAGTAGTTTTGAATGAATAGTGAAGCAAAACGTTAGTTGTTATGTTTGTCACCAGTATCGTTTGATTACATATTAGATGGGACTTGGGAAGGGAACAAATAGTTATCAATTTAGCTTCCGTATGTAACCTTATATACCATCGCCTGGAAGCACCTCATTGGCATGGGGTATTCTAAATTGCACGTTGACGCTTTGAGGAGGGTGCTGGGAGTTTGGCCTAGTTGCTTGGACACCTAGTAACATACTAAGATTCTAATATAATGTTTTGTCTTCTAAATGACATCATGTAGTGACTGCGCCGAACAATTACAAGCTTCTCGGTGATGTCGACTTCGTTTCATTTGTGGTAGAAACAACCTATTGACTAGGATTATATCTTAGCTATATATAGTCACACGATAAGGTAACTGTCCACACAAACTAGATAGAAACTTACCATTCTTCAACGCGCACATACGAGTAATGAAGGTTCCCACGTGGTTAAGGTTGAATAAGGCTTTCAAGTTCGTATCGTCAGGTTTGATTGAGCTGATGAAGGCGGGGTCGGCTGCACACTGGGACAACTGTGCTACGTTTCTACAGGAGAGAAAAATAAAACACACCTATTCAAGTCGTACTTTTATAATGCGCAAAGTAGATATCATAGTCAAAGACAGATTTTAAAGTCATACCAAATAAGTTTACATGGTAACTCGCACTCGGAAAGAACGTCTATATATATGATTAAATACCGGTAGCAAATGTCAAACAATGTTTTAGCTTCGATCAATCAAAAATCGATGTATGGCGGCCATCTTATTCAATGACAAAATAGAGTCGCAGTGCCATAATATGCTGAAACATCAAACTGGTGCAAAATGGACCTATATCTCAATTTTTACCATTCTGAAGCCAGTCCAAGGCGGCCATTTTGTTCAATGACAAAATGGAATTCGAAGAAGAGTTTGGTTTATCATAATGTACATAAAGATCAAATTTGAACAAAATAGAGTAACTGAATCTGAAGACGAGTCGGAGTCTTAATTTCGACCAATTAGAAGCCAGTTTAAGGTGGGTTATTTAAAAAAAAATGTTTTCCTATTTTTGATGACAAATCGGAAAATGAAACGTGCTTCGCGCATTTAAAAATGCCCACTAATTCTTATGTAAAGTGTTTCTGAAAGAATGTTGGAAACCGTTTGGCGGCAGAACAAGACTAAAAGGACTAATAATTAAAACCCCAGGAATAGCAATACGTCCCTAAACACGTTAAGTGGTCATACTTAACTCATTCACCCCTGAAATTTCATAATGAACTATAACAACCTTTGAATTGGAAGAGTCCAAATGTGTCTTCCGGGGTGAATGAGTTAATATTGAAATGCAACATTTGAAGTATTCATTGCATATGCTATTAAGTAACAGTTGTTACGAAATCATCGACGATGAGGAGTAGGACCAACTAACAATCTCAAACAGTAATAAACAATTGCACAAACGGAATCACAATAGGGACAGTATCAGATCATAGCTGAGATGTCGAGAACACTATTCTAATGCTTTATTTCTGCTCCATTTCTGCTCCCAGTGTGAACTTACTAAATTGGTGTTCTTGTCTTAAACTCATTAAAACAAGAAATACAAGGTTTCGTTGTTTATCGTGATTGTGTCACTCCGACAAGATGTCTCCCTCATTGGGTGCGATGACTCTTGCGTAAGAGTCTCGAGTGGAACGTCCTCAAATCTCAACATGATATCTTTGTTTATCGTGATTGTGTCACTCCGACAAGATGTCTCCTTCATTTGGTGCGATGACTCTTGCGATAGAGTCTCGAGTGGAACGTCCTCAAATCTCAACATGATATCTTTGTTTATGAGTTCGTTGACTGCAAAAGCGATTTCAGCATCTTGCTGAAGCCTCGGTACCGTGTTTTGAATGAGAACACAAGAATGGATCGGATCGCATAGCAGAACTGGAGCAGTAACTTACGATAAAGAATTTACATGCATAATTTCAAAGGGGGCATGTACAAGTGCAATTGCCAAATCTTCAAAGACAGGGGAACCGAGTCGCATTAGCCGCTGTCATAAGCGAGGTGGTGAAAACATAGATCGCATAAGCATGAATCAGCACTAAACAGACATGTTAAATTTGATGAAACATTTTGGAACATCTCAGAATTGAGGTGGCTTGTTGAATTCACTTATGGTTTTTGCGCTTTTTTTAATTTTTCGTGGCGATCATGCGCTTTTTCTTAAAATACAACGAAGCTTTTTCGCCTTTCCACGAAAAACGCCAAAGAACCGATAGAGAAAAATTTAACGGTGGGTTTTGTTTATGCTACAAAGCGGCGCTTTGTAAAATATAATAAAGCTTTAGCGACAAATCGCCCTTTAAGAAAATGTAACGTTGCTTTTTCGCAAAATGCCGTATATGAACACAAAACGTCGCTTTGTCGCGGCGACAAAAGTCGAAAAAGTAAAAGTGTCCCTTATTGGCCAACAGTTAATTGTTTGGAACATCAACTTTTGACAAAAGTTGAAACAATGAAAAGTCAGGGATCGTGAGGGACCTATATGTTATTGGATCGGGTCTAAATAAAGTTCCGATAAGTTTTCGGACACAATCTACATACGGGTCTCGTTAGTATTCAGTTTGGATAAGTAACATGATCTACATACGGGTTTACATTGCTTATTGAAGATACTCGATATATATGTATACTTAGTAAGTGTACCTGGCATAACCTACATACAGGCTCTATAGGATATTCAGTGGGGATACTCGATAATATCTACATACAGATCCTATAATACACTAGCTGAGGACACATGAAATTGTTTACATACCGGTTTCATATTATACTGTGTTTGGATATCCGACATTATCTACATACGGGTCCTATAATAGTACTAAATGAGGATACCCGAAATGATCTACATACGGGTCCTATTAATATACTTAGTGAGGATATCCAATATGATCTACGTCCACGAAAATACTTACGCGCATAATTTATCAAAGATGTCCTCTGCTATTTTCTCGGTGATGTTCTTTATCAAGTTAATCATTTCCAGAGAGCCTGTTGAGCTCGACTGTACTACCAGTGCTGCCGGGGAAATCAATGAGAACGGCTGCATATTGATGACATCTTTTAAAATATCCGTTGGATTTGTGGTTACCATACCGAGTAGTTGAGACACTTGTGTTTGTATCGCATCAGTTGACATGGAAGATGGAAGAAGACAGTTGATGGTGCCCTGTCGAAACAATAAACCACAACGATACCATTACCAATTAAATGTTACATATGTAATCAGTTTTATCAGGTTTCATAGTTTCCCGTTTAATATCAAAGCTATTCCACGCGTAAGGAAGAATATCAATGATTTTTTACTAATGAGAAACACGAGTAAAAATATCAGTGTTTTAGACAATATGAGTAGAATTTACGAGAAAATATTCTTTTTATTACGGTTTTTTTCCCCACCTGCTGTTGAATCACTAAGTTTCGTGATGTTTTTAACTTCGTTGATTTCGTTTCTAATCTTACTCCAAGAATTATTAGGTCCACGAAGTAATTACAAGTTTGATATAAAGCCTTTCTCCGTTTTAGTGGTTATTCGTAATCCACGAAGTGATGTTCCCATGGAATGGTGTTTGTCGAAAAACCACGAATTTTGGGCCCCACGAATATATCTGATTTCGAAATATTCAATGCACAGGCCTCAACACCAGTAGTGAACAAGTAAATTTAGCATTTGCCATCTATTCAATTTACGTGCGCTCAACTGGAGATATAAACTCATAACCTGACCAAAATATAAGTATATTGAGCAAAAATTAGAAATTAGGAGTTTTGAATATCGTTACTTCATATAATATATTCATTTTACCGATCAAAATTACATATTAATGTCAGGTATGCATTGAAAATAGAAAATACACCTTCTGGACCTTGCTGAACAGATTACCAAATCTCTTGATAACTACTTATTACGTTTAAACATTCGACTAGCTTTTTTCTCTCTCTTTTTTTAATTCTATATGCTTTCCTAAATGTATAAAGCAAATTATATTCTTAATAATATAGTCCCTGAGGTAAGCTATAGCCTTTTAGCTTGAATGTATTCTGGCAAGGTAACTATGAAATATTAGTGTAAGAGAAAATTACAACTTATATCCTAAATTTGTCATTTGTAACGTTGTAAAGGGTTTTACATACACCTTTCTCTTATGGCGTATTCGGTCATCCTCGATACCCCAGAGGTTATGCTCACTTTCACTCTCTGCACTCCTAACATATGTCCTAAAGAAATCGAAGGGTGAGAGTGCACCAACTTGAAGATGAGACGACAATACTAGTCTGATCATTTGGGTTACCTCAAGAGAATCTAACGGTCGCGTAACGGTAAAATTGACTGGCTTTGAAGTTGGGTTTCACTCTTCTGTAATCTTCAAAGGACAGGTTTCAGCCTAGCGAATGCTCTGGTTTTGTTTTTTTACCTGCCACCAATCAAATAGCTAGCCGTGTACTTTCAAGTTTACTATGACATATCCAAGGGGTGCTGAGAGAGAAAGTGAACGTAACCCCTGGAGTATCGAGGATGGTATTTGACATACTTTGTGGAACACTTTAGATCTGGATCTTCATTCTTTTAACCTTTTGTATCGCTGGTTAGCCCTAAGTGGACAAAATGTCCATATGGTCTAGCAAATAATTACATTTTTTACGTTCTGCATCGACATATTAATCTTTGGATATGTGATTTTTCTTCATCATATTCCTAGTAAATATTTTCACGTCACCAGGTGGTTGAATCTGCTGGTAGAATATCAGTCCCCGGGAAGACTGAAACCTCGTATCTCAGTGAATGTTGTCTGGTTTACATGAAATACTGATGAAAGAGAAAATTTTCACTGATTCCAAACTTTGTTTTAAGGGATTTTTTTTCTCGATTTGATGTCAATTTAAAGTAATTTAATTTGAAGAGTTTCACAAGAAATCCAAGTTTATAACGATGGTGTTCTCAAACATATATCTTACCATGATCTCCACAATGGACGCCTTGTAGACATTGCAGGCACAACTCAGATACACCGAGTCTATAGAGGAACTGAAACGACAATCAATATGTATACATAATCTATGTGGGAGGAACCCGGAGTACTCGGAGAAGTCTCATATGGTAGGGCAGGTGACCCCGTACCTTTTCTCGTCCGGTCTAGGAACCACACCCCGGCTACCTTTGTAGACGGGGAGTGCATTATACACTGCGCATACAGCCGACCACCCTAGACGCAATTATAATAAATGTTTGCGTTTTATAAAAAAAAATGTTTGTTTTTTTATTATCATTATTTTGTCTGAATATCAGCAATATACATATGCACNGGGGGGGGGGGGGGGGGGGGGGGGGGGGTCACTCAATGAATTCTGTTACACACAGCTTGCGCACGAACGGGCAACAAATAGTTTATCGCCTTGGCAGACCGCAAAAGTATTCAATTAGCAATGCACATGCACAGTTTCGATATCATCCGACAAGACTTTTCGATGCTTAAATGAAGGTTGAGACTAAATCTGAAATACACTCTTTATATCAAAGCACAGTACTTTCCAGAATGAGATACCGCATAATACATGCATGCAGAGTTGTGCAGCATAAAAGAAGCATCTGCCGTCACATTGAGAACTGTTTCAGGTGGATGAACAAATTTGACATCAAAGGTAACACGGTCAGGAAGGGCAGTTATTGAGCATCAAAGAAGAGTATTGCTAGTGTGAAAGCAATAATTAAGGATAATGGTCGTTATGCTGTTTCTGAGATAACGCATATGGTTGGCAAGGCAGAAGGCAGTACACATCCCATTTTGACCAAGTGCAGGTAAAACGTTGTGCCCGATGGATCCCCCCTTTGCTAGGAGTGATCTGTTTAGTGCAATCTTCCATTATATAGCCAGTATAACAAGGGGAGACTACCGCACAGCGTTTACATCATAGATAGTGCGATTCCGAAAGTGCGTTTCTGGTAAGGAGGATATCAAACAAAATACATTTGATTCTTGACACCAGAGACAAAATGTATTGAATGGCCCTCGTATTATCTCTATAAAGAAATAATAAGGAAAAAAATACCTGTACTATTAACGTCCTGTGTAAGAGGAAACTAAAGCCTAGGTCAAAGAATGGAGTTGCTTCAAATTCGAAATCCGGAATCTTATCAACTTGGCATGGTTTGGGGAAATATGTTATTTTATTGGAATGTGTGTGAATTGATCGAGTAGGTGCTTGACTACAGGTATTATCAATACAGACATGTGTTAACAATGGTACCGGTATGTTTTGTTATACTGCTCTCCATTACGCGACGTCACAAGCAATCACAAACAGATAAAGACGAGGTCAACGTTCAAAAATTTGACGTAATATCTCAACAAAGGTATATCTCTCCATTTGCATAAGAATGTTTAATTTGCATAATGCTTTTAAAATCTTTCTATTTCTTTCAGGTTTTTTTTAGCTAAATGAAATGAAAACTCCTTCAGGCTTATTGAATCGGTAAATGATGTTTATGACATGCACGTAACCTGACTCACCAGTTCAATAAGGAAGCGTCAATTTCCAGCGGAATACAGTTGATTGTCTGTGCTAGGTTTGTAGGAAGTGCTAGCACCACACATAGAACCAACACAGCTATCCTCATCGTCGCCATTCAGCTATCACACACAAGGATCGAACTGAAATATAAGTTTGTATTATATATTACACAGATATCGTTAGCTCAACGAAACCTAACTGTGATGCGTGGTGATAAAACATGCCATTGGTATTGAATAAAGAATTGGCAAAATTTATATTGAAAATGTACAAGAAAGTGTTATAGGGTTTCCGAAGTAATGCAAATATCTAAAGTTGAAAATGCTAACAGGTCGAGCTTAAAACTTTGTACTATAATACATTTTACTGATCTGGTTGCTATGTGTACCAAACTCAAAACAAAACTACGAAAAGGATGAATATTATCATCTGAACGGTAACGGTGGTTTATCACACGTGTCTAACTCCAGTTATTTATTTTCAAATTTCAAAAAGGAACGAGGTTTAATGAGAGTCTGCGTGATATTTTAAATTCAATAAAGAGAGTTATATAGACCTCGATAGGAGATAAGCAATTGTAAGGAGTCGTGGAGTTTCGTTTCAGGTATCTGATTTGCATATGACGTCACGTACATGCTGTCGCTCTGATGTGACGTCCTATACATTGTTTGCACGGCGTTAAGTCAAAATTACAAGTCAGGAGTTCTCCCATAGCCAATCATGTGAGTTATTGTGTTGACATAATAGAGAGTAGCGTTTATAGTATAACATGGCCTGCGTGTTATATAACACATGCATGAAGTACAGATACCTTTCGTCATCCGAGTAAACAGATGTACGTTCAGACGCACGATAGCACAAAATAACATCGGTGTCATTGTGTGTATTCTAAAACGTTTTTGACTTTCGTCTGGTATTTGTGCTTTCGAAGGTACAATTAACAAAAAGGAATTGAGAGGTTCGTTGTTTGCATTTCAGGCGTTTTTCAATGTAGCTTGTATTTCTCATATAATGGAGTTATCCAGCTTAGGGTGCAGACTTAGAAGCAAAGTGCGATGAAACAGAAGTCTCGTAGGCGAGGTGTTCAGCAACTATTTGTTCGAAATTCAATGATGCATAGCTATTCCAAATTCCGATGATTGGGACAGATCCAGGAAACGGGACAGATCCAGGAAACCCATGCAGATTGGATGGGACTAGGAGTCTGAAAATTTCGAGTTTGTTATAGATTGTAAGTAAACATGTTCAAGAAAATATACTTGCAGGCTGGATTGACGATTTAAATGTTTTAGTTGACAAACATTGATTTTATAGGTTTTAACGTTCTACCAACAGCTAGGGTAATTTAAGGACGTGTCTCCATTTGTGTTGTGTATGCGTGCATGCGTGTATGTGTGCCGGATACGGGGTATGTTGGTGTATTTGCCTCCTTATGGTAGCGCTAATCTGATTCCTACTTTATAATGCTTTTTCACTGAAATACTTTGTCAAACGAAGCACCCAGCAGAGCATTCCGCCTGATCACACTATACTGAAAACAGATGAACAAGTTGGTGCCATTAGCTATTGTGTTTGTGTATCACGATCTCCTCGGACAATCATATATCAACTTACAGTCCTAATTATGGACCCAATTCAAAATTTCAAGTTTTTTTTTAATTTCCGAATGAAATTCAGCAGATAAGAAAAATGTATACATAAAACAAGAAACATATTGCAATATGTAAGGTGGGGAGAAAAAATTCATTACTATCATTCATTACCGTACAATATTGAGTACATACTTCAGCAATACCACTACACGAGAGATTTTGTTTTCTTTTGACGGTAGCACAACGTAAATAACTACCAAACCGACTTACTATTTTAGCGCTTTTATATGAAAACGATTCGATTAGCTTATACACACTGAGGTGTCAGTATTAATATTGCTTAATGTATGTGTTTCTC
Organism: Mizuhopecten yessoensis; assembly: GCF_002113885.1. NCBI lineage: Eukaryota > Metazoa > Mollusca > Bivalvia > Pectinida > Pectinidae > Mizuhopecten > Mizuhopecten yessoensis. The sequence goes on along the minus strand of NW_018480024.1, from coordinate 236,453 downwards.
AGTTCAGAATAAGCAGGACAAATAAAAATAAAAAGGAACATGTATTGAGAAACAACAATGAGTTATCGCCCTTACAGATGGCGCTGCAACCAAGTTGATCTTACAAACCTGATGCTAACTGTAGAATTGCAAAAATTGAATTAAATAAAACACATTATATAAATATAAATATCCGAAGCATGTAACATTTATGAAATGCAATGCGTTAACTCACTAATGTCTCTCAGTCTATAAGTTGATAACGCCAGTTATAACATTGACCACATGTACACACTGACACCGATCCTATTTATACAAATGTATGTAGACCCAGCTGCTTCTGCCCTTATATGTATCCTATACATTATTACTCTGATGACGATCTACGTCCTCTCACTGACTGATATACGTGCTAGTCAGGTTGGCAGAACTATTCCTGTTTCCCCTGGTTCGGATGGAAACGGAACAACATCACAAACTTCCGTGTCATCCTTTTTTTACTCTCACATGGCCAGATGTTACGGAAACGAGCAGTTCTTGTAAAATTTATTGTACTAAAGAGTTTATTGTATAAACAAGTTAATGCAATAGTAGACCCAAAATACTTTGTTCCTCAACTTCAACCCTGCAGGTCGGGGATCGAGAAAAGAATATACCTGCTATTACCCGCTGTATGTATCTAAGAGGCGACTAATGTGGGAACCCTATGCAGAACTGGAGATTTGCTTTCTGCCCTCTTATTGGGGACATGAAAGCGACGAAAATAAATCTGTGGCACCCATTGCAATATTTAGGTCTTTACATTTCTCTCGGCATCTAACTAACTTTTATTTCCTAGCGCCTCGCTTGGCAACACCTCACTTTGAGATTTAATGTTGAGCGTTCCCCCAGGTGGTGAAGGCAATGGGTTCTGTCCCCAGACCTGGACATTCCAAAGTCCTTAACAATGGTAGTTACTATTCACTGCTTAACGTTCGGCATTTAGGGGAATGGCAACAGCTGGTTCACCCGTTGTCAGTATAATGTGCCAGGTCGTTATGATGTGCTGGGTACCTTCATCATGGTATTACAGTGTGATAGCACTGTAAAGTCGGCAACAGATCCACGCTTTCACAAGGAGACAAATACACCAACATACCATACCTCCTGCACACACACACGCAAGCACACATACACAACACACATCACCTCCTTAATTTACCTTAGCCGTTGATAGGACGTTAAACAAAATAAAACCAAATCTAATCCACCACCAAAACACGGCATGCCCTAAATGGTTCTAGCTGTTAAAAGGGAATAAAGCACAAACAATCAAATTCATACACATTTTTTCGTTATTGTCACAGTGGTTTTGTTTTTAATTTTCACATACAAAATGGTAAGTGCAAACGCCTCATCTTTGTATGAAGAAGAAAAAAATGATTCTGCTTGCAACTATTTAAAACGGTGTAAAACAAACACATTTAATTCAACAAAGTGGCAGAAATGTTTCATACCATAATTATTACAGTAAACTTAATAAAATTGATGGGATTACGGCATCATTAAACAAACCAAAAAGGGGAACATTTGTCGTTTCGTCCGGTTCATAAATGTATGAAATAATATTAGAATATATTTTTGATTCATTTGTTTTATAGGTATTTATGGCACGTGTACACAGAATATTAAAACATATCGTGTCCCAGTGTTTATTCAGGTCCATGCAAATATTGATATGGCTAAAATGAGAGTATAGTAGTATTTTATATCTATATTATTAAATATATTAGTCCATTATTAAATTTATAATAGACACACAGACAAAATGAGCACCCTTGTCGTAGTCCTTTCAATTATATCACATACCGAGTTATATTATAGTAAGGAAATCAAGATTTCTGGCACAACATGGATATTTTTTATTTTTTTAAAGCGTTAAAACAGTTTTCAATGGGCCAGCCTCGGTGTTAATCCAATTTGAAAACCTCTTGAGAGGAATTTCCCTATCCTACACCCTTAGGCATGAGCGATTCTTACACCCCCTTTCACGTGTTCGACGTAACAATGGGATAACTATTGCAACGCTTCTTGTGGTGGTTTCTGAACATATTCTGGTGATTGGAATGAGAGGAAACTACTCTTTCATTCCCAGGAGTGTAGGATAGGAAAATCCCCCTCTCACGATTAATCAGGTCCACTTTGAAAACCCATCGGATGTTTTTTTTTTCTGTCCTTCACCCCTTGGCATGAAAGTGTATCAACACATGTTATCATTTTTTTCAGAACTAGTTATTTCAAGTTAACGTTTATTTATGAATCGGTCTATAAGTAAGGAATACGTTATTAGTCAAATGAGACCAATTAAAATACTACATGTAATGATTTTACGAAAACTAGGGATGCTGAAAAGTGTTTGGGAGACCTGGGAGGTATATGTAGTAAGCAACAAACAAAAGCAAAGAAAACAAAAAAAGTTAAAGTTGGCCATAAAAAAATTACACAGAAATTGTTTCTGTTTTCTTTACGATAATTAAGGTTAAACAAATAACTTTCATTGTTTACAAGAAACTGTGTTACATAACAAACTTTTATGTTCACTCATATCTTTGAATCAACGTATGGTATGAAATTATACAGAGCGCTACAAAATAAGTAACGTTAAGAAACATACCTGCCTGCTTCTCGATGTCCTCACTCCAGACTGTATGACTGGTCTGAGCAACGGACGGAATCAATGGCAGGAACGGAAATGTTTGCTTGTCGTGAACCATTGAAGTATATGCATTGTTTAAGATATTCATTGATGTGTACTGAGGATGAGTCATCATTAGACACATAGATTATTTAAAATTCTGTTTATGAGTAACTGTAAAATGAAAAGACTATAGCAAGTGACCCAGAAACACAAGGTATGAAGGTATTTTGTCCAGTAAAGAGTCTTCCTCCCTTCTTTTTATACAACACGGTGTTGGTCTCTTTTAAAGTACCACACTATATTTTACGGTAACTCTTGACCCAATGCGCTCAAGCTTTACAACTACAGACCTAACTTTACAACAGATACTTGTGAATTACCTTAGAATCACTCCTGCTTCAGCATGTTCTTAGTTTAAGCATATGTGTTGCCAAATAAAACAAAATCTCGGGCACAAGTTTGGAAAACATTATAAGCGCACTTTCCTTACAATTCAATAAAGCATATATGCACATCATAAGATGGCTAACCTAACAAAACATACTACAATGTATATCATTATAATTGAATGAGGAAAAAGAGAGGGAGAAAATGGGAGCGGGAAAAGTAAAGAGATAAGTATGCCTGCATACATACATACATACATACATACATGTACACATGTCTGCACAAACACACACAGTCGTACCCACATATACTTTTTAGCTTATAGTATAATTGATCTGAGGCCATATGAAGGGCCCTTTCCAGCACCGACAGCACTGGTGATGAGCTGGTTCGATTGTCCATCCAATCCCGTGCCGTTTTGTCTTTCTTCTTTCCCGCTGGAAACGGAGTGACTGGTAATCTAAATATTATTCACAATACAAAGCTACGACTTTTTTTAATGAGAACTCCTAAACTTTGAGAAACTCCCTCTAACTACTGGAATGAGTATTTTAAGATACTGATGGATTATGTAAAAGACTTTTTCCATAGTGGGTCAAATTTATCAGGTCCATTATAAAAAATAGCTACTTGAAATGCAAAATGAAACGGGACGCACGTCTTTATTTCTTGACCCCAAAATCCAAACTACTCTCAAATATCTGCATGATAAGTTCAAAGTTGTCACAGGGCTTCTATTAGTAACAGGAACTTTTCATAATTCATACTTACCAACATGAAGAAACATAACATGTGTCTGCAAAAAGAACAAGGTTTGTTTCATAATTAAGGAAAACCTCACCTTTATATTCTTAGTAACATTACAACAAGGGTAAGATTCTCATTGTGACGCTCTATACTCCAGATGTTGAATAAATGGAATGTGGATTTTGAAGAATTCAAAACATCTTTTTGATCAATTTAGAGCATCCTATCCTTAGTTACTTGCCACTCTTTACATGACTATGCCTCATACCAAACTAATGGAACGCCTATTTTCTGTAATTAAGAGAGTTTTATTTTCCAAGAAAGGCGAACGGCGATATAATTTTTATATCGTTTTACACACTGATGAGCATGTTTTGAGAAGAAAAGACCCATAAATGTCAAAATGAAATACATGTAGATTACACTAAAATGCAATCTTGAGAATATCTTGGCTGAGTTCGTAGTAAAGATTTGTCAGCACACTGCAGGCATTCCTAAGGGAACAAACTGGGCCCAACTTCTGGCCGAATTGTTTTTGCTTTCCTACGACGATGATGTTTTTACGAATGAAGAGCTTATCAGGTCTGGTAACAAACACCTTCAACTTAATTTTCTGATGTATCGCCAATGTATTATCTAATTCTACTACGCTTGCAATGTAACGACACGTTTCATTGGTTAGAAACCATGTATGATTGGACGATATACCATGTTCGCTCATATGTTATTTTCCTGCAGACAGACAATGCACTTGCACCCTTTTCAAAAAAACCTACCTTGTTTTGTATATACAAAAACAAGCGAGCCGTGAGATTAGCTTCCTTCGTTGAATGAGGATGAATGCATTGGTTTTTTATATATATCTTTTATAAGATTTTTATTGAACAAACATATACGGTTTTATTAAATCTCTAAATCTACTAAAAACCTAACGAACTACCAATCAGAACGGTCTGCTAAACTAACCTTAACGATGATCTGAACGAGTTTCTGTAAGCCTGCCAAGCGTTGATTTCATGCGCTGACAAGCGGCGTCAATAGATTGCTGATTTTGATTTATTGAAGTAAAGCTTTTGTAAAATGCATGACGAAAGTGATTATTGTTTATCGTCTGGTGTATTGTGAAACTAAATGGCGACTGAAACTGAAGCTTGTTCAGATTTCAGTTTCACAATTATCGGTAGGTACAAATTGTTGACTTAAACAGCCATCGCTCAGTTGGCTTGGGATGAAGGGTCACGCTCAGGAAGCGGGCACGATGCATCGTTTCTCGTATATTTCCGATTAATCAAAAACTCACTACATGTATGTATATATAATAATACTTTCTAGATATGTTCAGGTTTAACATGGCCACTTGAGAAAGAATAAGAAATGATAAAAAGGCAAACTTTGATGTAAAAGGAAGACATAGTCATTATATGACAAATGTTTGCACGCGCAAGAAAATCGCTTATTTTTATTAAAAGCTGTGACGTCATTCTTTGCTCTTATTGTATATTATATAGCAAAATTACAATGAAGTTATAAACCGTACATGTAGCGGTCCGTTATTGTATTAACTGGACTAATAATGGACAGATAAAGGTAAAAAAAATAACTCAAACAAATTTTAGAAAAAATCCATAATTCGCTTTCAGTACGTTTATCCGGATCCATTTACGTTTTGATGTTATTTACATATGTTTACATTTGCTCTGCATCTGTTCGAAATAAAGCATAACAATTCTATCAAAATGTAAATATAAACAATGAATAGTTTTGCATATATTGTTTTGGTCATATAACACACATTTCAGTTACTGACAAACTAATATAAAGCCCTACAGGGCAGGCATCAATAGCAATGTATGTTATAGGACCATAACAACATTTGCTAAAACATTCATTGCCTAATTAACAGTTAAACTTAACCAAAAATCACAGAAAGTTATATTTGATCCAGGCGTAGTCCAACTATCACATTTGAATTAAACTGAGTGAAAACAAAACTTAAGGAAAATTCCAACAGACTGATGTAAAACATGTTTGATAAGTTGATTGTGGAACAATTATCCATACTTGGAGTTCGAATTTATCCAATAGACACTTGTAATAAATGACACAGCAATGTTACTAGTGTTATGGTTCTTTCCTGGAAGTTAGATCAGTATTACTGTCAGCAGTGCCGGTCGATTGAAGTTTTGGCTGCTTTAACTTCCGTCCCTTTCCATTAGTTGTTTATATCCATCATGGTGCATAAAAGAGTTATTTTTCGTAACTTTCACTTTTTTCTCTGTTCGATGTGTTGCACATCCATCAAAATCTAATTGCATGCATTATTATCACCTTCTGAAAATTACTTGTTCTTGCTTGAAATGACAAGGTTCTACCGTCTGGAGAATACCAAGGATTCACTAATATAAGTATTTGTATATGAAAACCATGTAGATTTCCAAATATATTCAATCTACATAAACCTGTACAATAGGTTCACAATATGTATTCATGCATGAATGAGTATAGCTCATGCTGCAATTAACAGCACGTCTTGTTGTTGTTGTTGTTAACTTCACTGCCTGTATGTGTAAGAAATAATCAACACATGCGCGTGTATGACGGTGGAATAAATATCGAGAGTGAGAAATGTTAAAAAAATATTCGATTTATTCTGTGAATCAGGAGAAAAAGTTGGTTTTACTTTTATTTTCAAACACATAGTATTAACTAAACTAGTCTACCAAGGTTTAATGACACGTTGTTTGTGCTGTGAACTATAGTCCGAATCATTCTGACGTTTTATCAACTTTTTTCATACCGGTCTGTCGTCGATTAACGATAATTCGGACTATGTGAACTACAACCTGTCGCGGTCTGACCCATTTAGGCAGTTGTTTACCAAACAAAACATCAATGATGTGATTAGATGAAAAATTCCCCACATCCTGGTCACACTCTTGCACGGCCATCCCTCGACAGGGTCACGAGATGCTTGCTTGCTAGTTATAAGGATGTAACTTTATCTGACTCATAACGAAAGCAGTTAGGGATTCTATTAAATCCCCTTTTCAAAGAAGGTGGCGAAATTAAGCCTGTTGGCAGGGGAAGGGCATCCCTCATGATGACTAATCCAACTAAAATCTCCCTATTAATGATATTCAGCCTGTAATATGTTGACGGATTCCAACAAGCGTTACGCAACGTCTGACACTAATGTTGCTATACATTTCAAATACATTTCATATGTAAATTACAAATTAAATTCACAGCTGATTATACTCATAATTTAAACTCAATATAAGTTATAGAGAAAGCGCATAACTCATAATAGTCCCCATCATAATTATATTCTGTAAAGATTTTTGTTTAAAGCGTTTTTAACCGACATTCCAGGAGTAAAATACATCCGTCTCCAAACCAAATTCTGCCGCTGTTTTCGTGTTCTGTCGGTTAGTAGACTGGTTCTTATCTTATTCCGAGCGTTAAATCGGTTTTTTCTTTCGTTTTTATTCGTGTCCTTTTTGTAATTTTCAAATTATTCTATCATTATTATAATGAATGATATGATCTTGTATTTACCTGATATTTCTCTCAGAGTTGAGCCTAACTTATAAACGTTCTTTATTTTTTTTGTATATATGTGTTACCAAATCAAAAGGGCCGAACTTGATTTTACTTTTTTTTTTATGTAAAAGACCTGAATGATGATATTTTTGAAACTGAAATTAAAAGAGGGGTGTATTTCCAAATAAAAGACGACGTCACAGGATGGGAGTGACCAGATTCGGGCATGCGCAGGAAATCACTCCCTGACGTCTGTACATGTAACCTTGTGCATCACTTGTTTAACACTTAAACATTGCTGACAGACCAGACAGGTAAGTTTTACTGCTAACGCTACAAATACGGCTACGTTCACCTTTTCGTTAAGGCGTATTATTAATAACTTACGTACAGAAAATATTCATGAATTTCATTATTACGGCGAGTGTCACTGAAAGTAGTTTTCTGTTAAGATAGAGATATCAACGGATGTATAAGATTAATGTCGACTTGATTGACAATCGCTTTAATGCGTTCTATCTCTGTAACATTTCAATTCACTTTTTTTATATTTATAATGTATTTAAACCGAGATTATCACAAGGGAATTATTTTTATTTCTGTAACATACAAATATTGATGGTGATGTATTAAGCGACATACCCAAATACCCTCCCTTCTCAGAGGTCCAACAGGGCGGAGTGCATATTTCACTACATATATATTTATAAAATTGCTAGTGTTTTTCATAACCTTTTTTCATTATCAATTAATAATAACATTTATGCTTTCAAAAGGTTGACACTGATGCTTATTTACATATACGAAAAACTTAATATTTATAGAAACAAAAATTAACTATGTGTAACATACGAACCCATCAAACGACTATAAATTAATGGGATTGATTTTATACTTTTTAATTCATAGAAATATTTTATTTTATTTTATTATGTTTTAAACTTGAATATCTGACCTGAATACAATCGTTAAAATGCTCCTATAAGAATATTAGTCAATGTCCCTTTCTGTATTGTTGTAATACACTAGCAGGGGCTAAGTTTAGTAGTTAGAAATGTGCATGTATAGTCGGTATGCTAGGCCTGCCCTGTAAGGTATATTTCCTGCCTTAGGGATTATTCATGCTGTCAGATTTCTCATTAGGACGTCCATCATTTCAGTATTCATGGACGAAAGGTATTTGAGTTGTTTTGCTTTGTTTTCGTTTTTAAAGAAGGCTGGTATTCGAGATATTCTAAAATTACATTTCATTACATGGATATATGCTGAACAAACCCCATGCGTATTCAATATTGATTCCTTACTTATTTTATAACCACGCCATAATACAAGGATTGGTGTGGTACTAAAGGGGTTACCGTCCATTAAGCAGCTTATGTCATTTGAGGACGTGCTTCCATGTGTGAAATTAATGCGTGTGTGTGTGTATGTGTGCGGGAGGCAGTCTACGTTACTGTAACTGCATCCTTTAGATAGCGCGGATCTGATGCCGACCCATCCTCGATATCCAGGGGTTACGCTCACTTTCGCTCTCTACACCCCTGGAATATGTCATTGCAAAATTGAAGTATAATGTACATACCATAGTTAGTGTGATATCATTCCGTAGTACCATGTAGTTGATAAATGCAGTTTTGCCTGCAATTTTGTCTGAAAACAACATAGGCTAGAGAGTCTAAACGTGTTTGTGTTACTCACCGGAATGTGTGTTAAAGAAATGGTTATGTAGGTCGACAGTTTATGTGACACAGGGTCGATTTAGATAATCTTGGTCTTTGAGAAAGTAGCAGAGTAGAATATTTTTTCTTATCTGCGTTATGTGTCCATTTCGGTTTGCGTAAAGCTTTATTTCAAAGACTTTCGTTTTGAAGTTTACAAAGCACAGAGACTATATATCTAGGAACTACGTTTTTTGGACCGGGTATGTTCCTTAGTGGCTTTAAGTTGCTGAGAATATATGCGAGCAAAGTCCACATTTCTAGGTGTATGTTTCTTGTAACAATTGGAATCGCACAGTTAAATTTGGACATGATTGTTATGCTTGTGACTAGCAACTTTTCGTATATGGACTTGTTGAAAATTTTGCGTGACATCTTAACTTCAAGTACACAAACACCCATCCTCGATATCCAGTGGTTTCGTTCACTTTCGCTCTCTACACCCCTGAACTATGCTATAGCAAAATTGAAGGCTCAGTGTGCACCACCTTGTTGATGAGACAAGAAGACTAGTTCGATACTTTGATGTACATCAAAAGAATCTCGCGGTCGCGTAACGGTAAAAAATGACAGGCTTTGAAGTCGAGTGTCGCTCCTTTGTAATCTTCAAAGGACAGGTGATTGGTCAGGTTTTTTTTTACCTGCGACCAATCAAAAAGCTAGCCGCGTGCCTTCAATTTTGCTATGACATATTCCAGGGGTGCAGAGAGCGAAAGTGAGCAAAACCCCTGGATATCGAGGATGACAAACCACTTAGGTCTAGTGGTAGTATTATATACCGGGACACACAAATTGCTACTAGTAGTCAATTCTGATTCCTTAGATACTTTAGATCTTTAGATATCCAAACGTATTACATAAAGTCGTTTTCTGTACATGTTTGCTTTAGATCTTAAAATGTTTCACTAGTACAATATACTGTTATAAACAGGATGCAAACAGGTGTGACGATTAGCCATGCTTCAGGTAAACACGTAGGTCTATCTTCAACCCTTGCGTTCTTTTCATACCAAATAAACACGACGTGACATGTATCATGTATTTAACCAAACCCGGATCCATATATCAAACCCCTGATACGATTGTCTATTGAAACTTTTCACCTTCCAAACCCTTTTTGCCAGATATATCGTAACATCATCACCGCGTCATTTTTATTTTTATTTTATAGGAATGCGATATTATTTTTAAACCTTTTGTCAGAATCAATAACCACTTAACCCTTTCAATCGCAAAAAAGAGTTCCACTCACAGTTTACTAGAGTGTTCTCTTTATAAACAATGAAACAACCAAAATGTTTTTTTTTCTGACTTAAAGTGACTTCCTCTGTGAGGTTTATCATATGCTTTACGGCCCATAAATTGGACACTTATTTTGATGTTGCGCTGCCATAGTTGCTCTATGGCGACATTAGTTAAGTGTATGATTGCAATGTTCGAGTTCGAGCCCTGCAGCTTACTATTTTTTTTTATATATTAATTGTATTTAAAACATTCAAATTTCGAAAAACTACAATTCTGTGAAATGTAAGGTAACATGTGTTGTTTTTTTTTGAAAATCTGTTTTAAAAGCGACTTAAACATAATAGTGACAATGATTGAAAATGTAATATAGCTTAATGTGTTGTTACCCTTTATTTTGATATAATCATGTTATTATTAAACGGACACCCCCCCCCAATTTTTTTTTTTACAAACAAACAAAACCTTAACGTATTGTTGATAACTCATAAAAACCAGTAGATAAATCGTTATTAGTTTATGTCATAATTTTCCAGACTAAACATGAGTGCGACATATCTCCTGCTGTTGTGTATAGGCGTCGCCATCCCATCGTCCCTGTCACAGGAAATGACGTGTCCTCGCCAGGAAGTGCCGGAAAGTGCAGTAGACTGGTAAGAAAGGACTCATCAATTCACAACCATATATAGGTGTTAACATTTTAATAGCCCACCTGGTTAACACTAGAAAGCCACTTATCAACAAATAATATATATATAAGTAAGACAACGTGCAATCCTCGGCTTCACCAATCACATTAAGGCGGTAATCAGTTCCGACAACTCACTTATATCAAACTAACAACAATATATTTGTATTTCAATTGTAACAATATGTTATTCATTAAACTGTTTTTCTCTCTCAAGTTATGTCCCGATACTTACACAATTTTAACATGATTCTCTATGTTCCTCCTCAGTAACTCTTTGTTACTCTAGGTTACTATTCAGTTACTCTATGTTTCTCCTCAGGTACTCAAGGTTCCTCCTCAGTGACTCTATGTTCCTCCTCAGTAACTCTTTGTTACTCTAGGTTACTATTCAGTTACTCTATGTTTCTCC